>NC_136948.1:13033595-13156095 GCF_949987615.1 Pollachius pollachius | reverse complement strand
TCTCCTCTTTTTTACGATCTTAATTAAAGCCATTGTCCCTACGCCCAATGTAGCAGGGGAGAGGGCTGGCCCAGGCTGGCCCAGCCTGGAAGAGCAAGACGGATAGTGCTAAAAGATGTATTAGGCAGTAATAGGTCCATTAAAGATTGAACAAGTCATCAGCAAAGCCTGTTCAGACCCACTTGTCATTGTGAAAGACGTCGGTGTCTGTGAGGAGGACACGGGGCGGAGCGCTGCGAGGCTGACCTAGTTTGCTAAATGTGGCCGTTTGTCCTTCAAAGTTTTAGGCAAACTTTGACGCACGATTCAAACTGACTCTGTTGCAGTTGCTTCCATGCAGATACTACTACAGATACTAGGATGCTACAGACATCAGTCTATGATGCTAAAGCTCTGAAATCACCTGCGATCAAACCAAGCGACAGTCCAGTGATTTCAGATACAGGTAATTAATGGTCGAGAGGTGGCTCAGGAGGTAGAGCAGGTTGGCTGGTAACCAGGAGGTTGCTGGTTCGATCCCCGGCTCCTCTCGAGGTGTCCCTGAGCACGACTCCTCACCCTAATGCATTTTAATCCAATTGCCTCCTGGGAGAGAAAAAGTACTGCAAAGAAGTCTTGACCTGTCAAGCATAACACACCCCGGCTCACCTTGACCTCGCCACCACCCTCATTAAATGGGCCCCAGATGGCGTTCTGAACCCCAGAGGGAGGGGTGTGAGAACAAGACAGGTTGGCACCACCACCAAACTACCCCCCATACAAATCTTGTCATTTCCCTTCACCACAGAGCCAGAGAACGGTAGGGGGTGAGGACGGGAGGAGGTTGAGGCCTAGCATGCCCAGTCTTGACTGAGGGGGGGCTTCAGGGAGCTGGAGCGAGCCAATCCCTCCGAGAGAGAGAGAGAGAGAGAGAGAGAGAGAGAGAGAGAGAGAGAGAGAGAGAGAGAGAGAGAGAGAGAGAGAGAGAGACGAGAAATAGGTTGTGGTTGGTTCCATTCTAATAGACCACAATGAAAATGACTCGGAATGCCCTGTTAACAAAATAAAAGATTTAACAACACAACACGCACATGCATTCATGCAGTTACACGTGACAAAACCATAATATTGCTTCTCTCACCCCAGCCAAATCCTGACACAGCTTTGTCAAGTCATCCTCAGCCCATTTCCATCTCATCAGAATTAACCTCTGGGCTTTGCTCTGTTTCTGTTTTGTGAATGAATATTTTTACCTTGAGCAGAACAATCTTTGTCAATATGTTACCCTGTAATCCCTGTAATCATTAGTGCGTCTAGATTTGCAAAGGATTTCCAAGTAAATTGTTGAACTACCCAAACATAATCATTCAAATCCCTGGCCCCTCTGGCAGGCTGCCATGACAGAAAGCCGCTGCAGACAGCTGAAATATATGCACATCCCATCATATGCTACCCAAAGCATCTTCACATTCCTTTAGCCTTCAAATCTCAGGCAGCACGCGGGCAGCGTAGGAAATGCATTATGTATGTCCCGGCCCCCCTGTCAACATCGTCCCTGGGCAGAAATCGCAGAAACATGTCTGAGTTTAAGCCACCGTTGACACTCTGTGTTGTTTTGGTTTATTTATATTCTGCATTGTTCACGTCGGTGCGGTGGAGTTGTTCAGGCGTCGGTATCGCCAAGCGCCCGCAGTGTCTCCGAACGGCAGCCCTGTCGTGTACCCCTCTTCATTAACGGGGAACACTAGCAGTCGGAACACAACACCGCTCAGTCAGAGCCTGTCCCGATGAAGAAGAGGAACGACCACAACAACAACAGTCACAACAAACGATAGCATTAGCCGCTGTTTGACCGCCCAGCCTCGCCACTGCTTTATTTCTTTTTATTTAAAGAGAAGCAATACAACTCGCTTTGAGGCTCTCCCTTAAACATAAGGACGCCTCAATAATCCAATTTTGGGCTAACTCCGGGCAAAGGGTTTCAGGGGATAGTAGTGTGTTCGTACGTGAGAAGGGCTAAACGAGGAGCTAGGAGAGAAAAACATGAAAATAATGGGACTGAACTGTTGAGTCATCGGGCTGTTGATGAGGCGAGGGTGGTAGAAGAAAGAGATAATCCAGTCGTTCAACGGGTTGCTAAGGGCCTGAGTGCATAGAAAGCAGGAGGCGTCTCACTTAAAGAGCCACCACAACAGATAGAGTGACGTGATACAAGGCGACGGGACTTATTTATAGAATCGAACGGACAATCAAGGAGCAGTCTTTTCTTCTCCTTATCTGGAAAACACATTCCAGAAATCAGCCAGCAACGAAGAATCCCCCGCCAACAAAGGTCTCTCGGCTCTAGGGAAACAAAGTCTTGTTTACCGCGGTTTAACCCTTTTACGGGGATTGCTGTTAAAGCTCATTTGTCTGAAGGCAGGATGCAGAAAAGAGTTACCTCCACCTCACAGGGTCTCCTGAGTCCCAGGAAGCACCGATCGCCCGGCCTTATCCCCCCGGGGGACCCTGGTGAAATCAAATAAGGTTCAAAGTCCTCCTCGCCACTGTTAATTATGTGTGATTAACCCGGAGAAAAACAGCCAAAGAAGGCTATTCACAAAAGGTGTGGTCTGGGAATACACAAGGAACCAGTGGGTCATGTCGGCTCTGCGGTGGACCCGTCTATCACCGTTTTCCAGTGCGTTCCATCGACTTCCTCCGCCGAGAACAAACAGGTCACCGTCTCTTCTTCATGTGTCACCATCCCCCACGAAGCAACATCCCTGAATTCCACATTTCCACAACCGTTTCAGAATCACACCTCCTTGTCCTTCCAATTAGCCAGCATATTTTCTAAAAAACATCGGCTTGGCCTCATCGCTCATGCCTGCCCACTCTCTGTGAGCCTACCGTGACCGCGTCCGTGTCAAGCTGCCATCCCACGAGGAAGGCCAAAGTAGGAGGGGAGCACAGCAGTAGCGGAGCTGGGGAAGGTATGAAGAGTTGTTCTATTTTGAAGATGTGAATGGTAAATGGACTGCATTTGTAAGGCGCTTTACTGAGCAGTAGCCACTCAAAGCGCTTTACAGTTATTGCCTTACATCCACCTATTCATACACACATCCATTCACACAACGGCAGTGGTGTCAAACAAGCAAGGCAACAGCCAGCTCGTCAGGAGCAGTTAGGCGCCTCGCTCTGGGAGACCCCCAAAATCAGCTAGGAGGAGGAGCGGGGGATCTATCTAGCAAACCACTCTACCGCCTTAGCCACATGCCTCCCTAAATGTAACAAAGGTAGATGTTGTGCCCATCTAATGCTGATGCAATTCACTTGTTGTTGTTGTTGTTGTTTTTGCAGCTGCAGGGAATGTACAGTTTATTAGCATGTTCTTGCAAGTTGGTTAAATGTGTCTGTGTTGAATGCCATAGTAACTTTTCAGGATGGGCCATGTTGCCCTTCTGAAAATAGCAATGGTAAAAATAGATCATCTATGGCTTGTAGCTGGATATTTCAGCTCTCCAAGGGACATGACAATACTTGAAGAAGAAAGACTTAACTACTTACTATCCAGTGGAGTTTAAATCAGTAGCTATACTTTCCTAAGGGGGATAGGTCAATAAATCTTTGACTGAAAATTACACTTGCGGGGCAGGATGACAACCTAATCAGTGGGTTGAATCTTCCACTTTCTGAAGGAGAAACAAAAAGTTTCCTTCAACAAAAACAGACTTCCTCTATCACTTTCATCCCATGTTTCTATTGCTGTTTTTAAGTGTGATGTAATTCCACGAGGAAGGGGAGACACTTCTAATGATATCTTGGTCGGGGGCCCCTTCTGTCTGTCACCGATGCTGCCTATAATCTCTTGTGTCAACATTCCTTGGGGCTCGCTGGTGATTGAGTAATCAGGGGGAGGAAGTGTCTTCATCATCGGGAGCATGTCTCACAGGTCCACCATCTCTCCGGGCCCACAAGCCCGTTCATGATGGTTGGGACACAGGAGGTGTCCCCCCCCCCCAAAACACAAAACAAAAACAGTGTTGTTTAATCCTCCATCGCAAGGGAAGGGGGGAGGGGGGGAGGCAGGAAGGATGATGACTCGGTACAGCATCCTCGCTCCGCTCCCGGAGATGATGATTAATAATATCCCATTCCGGAAGTTTTTCTTTTAATCGCCAGGCTGCTTGTAATGTTAACTTGTGTTCTTGCCTACTGCAAGCTAGCCCCCAGAACACATGTTTTACTTTTTGCCATAATATAAGCATCTTTTTGACAAATTTCGGATGTTTCTTGAGATGTCCTAGGTGGACGCAGGTCAATAAAAGTGATGCCCGCATTGAGCGGTTATAGATGATATGTAATGGCTCACGATGGAACCACAGGGGATGCAGATGAAGACGTTGGGGCCTGAGACGAGGAGATCTCTCTCTGGTTACAGTAAAATGTAAATGGGGATCAGATCCGGCCACTCCCTGCTGTTCTCAGCCGCGTCCATTAGCACACGCACACACACCCACAGCAGTTTAAACAATCATTCATCTATCGCCTTCTTTTATTCAGCTGTGAACTGGACGCAGTGGGTGTGTCCGTGTGTGCATGTGTAGGTCCGTGTGCATGCGTGAGTGCGTGCCTGTGCGTGCATGTGTGTGTCCGTGTGCGTGCGTCTGTGCGTGCGTGGGAACGCGCGCTAAGAACTGGATGCACTTTGCAGCTAAACGACTCATCACCTCCCATAATCAGTTTAGCGCTGGGCTACCATTTTGCTTTAATGTCATCACTCCACAACACCATTCACCGCCTGATTCCTCCCGAGGCGTGGCTCTGGGGAGCCGGCTCCGGGTCCTGAACCCCTCTCCTGTCCCCGGACCCCCTGCCGCCATGCGGAGGATCAACTTTTTGTCACTTTAAATCAGGGAGTGTTTTTGCCTTTCTTTAGTGTGCAGTGTGGATGTAATAAGGGAAAAAGCAAAAGCGGCTTCAACCTTCTGAAACCATGGATTTCCTGCCACGGCTTCTAGCCTGAGGGAAGATTTTTATAGGCACTACTATGTGTTATTAAACCTCTATCGCCCCCCCGCCCCAAATGGTTAATGACTGTCATCCACAGACACAGCTTTTATCACCAACTACCAGCGGTGTAAAGTAAAAAAGTATAAAGCCTTGGTTACCGTACTTAAGTCGTTTCTATAATTCTTTCAGCTTTCACTTTTACTTAACTGCATAAAAAGTGAAGTACTTTTACTCCAATACATTATGGATTAATGTATTGGGAGAATACAAGGGAAGACTTGGACTTATAGCTACAAATATTCCCTATCTGAAAATGTTAATTGCGTATGCGTGCAAGTTACTGCCGGTCTCACAGAAAAGTGACGGCTGGCACACAGAACACAAGGGCACGTCAAGCCCATCAATTAGAGGCTGGATAAACACAAGCTGGTGACCGCAGGCTACAGTTAAAGCAGCAGTATCATGCGCCATCCAGCAGTGCCCCTAGAGGATGGATACCGAAGTAAAACACCTGAATATTTGACTTGTCTACTTATGCACATTTAATCCCAGATAAATGCGATTTATACTTATGCTAATGAGATTTGAGCTACTTTATGACCGCTTGACTTTACCCTTTAACCAGAGTAACTTTCAACTAAGATATCTGTTATTTTTCTCAAGTATGAATTTCTAGTACTCTATACACCACAGCCGACTACACGTTCCTGTAACCTGCGTTCGCAATTCCTCTTCCGTGTCAGGACTGTCGACAGGCTTTTAAACGACACGGGAACGTTGTTGAAAAATGGAGACTAAGTGGAAAGACTTGCTCCTGGGGCGAGTCAGGAGACACATGCATTGACCTATTCTGGAAAAGAGCATAGAAACCCTAGGAGAAGGAGAAGGAGAGCGAGAGAGAGAGAGAGAGAGAGAGAGAGAGAGAGAGAGAGAATCAGCACATTACTGCCAAAGTGCTGTTTTTACTCGCCCTACACACCCGACACACTTTTGCAAAACATGCACACACATCAGGTTTTCAGTTTTTTTTTCCAGTGATGAAATTCAGCAGGCTAGGCTGAAATGATACGAAAGAGAAATAAATGGGGGGGAGGTAGGAGGTGAGATAAGGGGGAAGTAGGAGGGGAGGTAGGGGGTGAGATAAGGGGGAAGTAGGAGGGGAGGTAGGAGGTGAGATAAGGGGGAAGTAGGAGGGGAGGTAGGGGGTGAGATAAGGGGGAAGTAGGAGGGGAGGTAGTGGGGAGGTAGGGGGGGAGGTAGGGGGGCAGGTAGGGGGGGAGGTAGGGGGGAGGTAGGGGGGAGGTAGGGGGGAGGTAGGGGGGGAAGTAGGGGGGAGGTAGGGGGGAGGTAGGGGGGAGGTAGGGGGGGAAGTAGGAGGGCAGGTGGGGGGGAGGTAGGGGGGAGGTAGGGGGGAGGTAGGGGGAAGGTAGGGGGGCAGGTAGGGGTTGAGGTAGGGGGGCAGGTAGGGGGGGAGGTAGGGGGGAGGTAGGGGGTGAGGTAGGGGGGGAAGTAGGAGGGCAGGTAGGGGGGGAGGTAGGGGGGAGGTAGGGGGGAGGTAGGGGGTGAGGCAGGGGGGGAGGTAGGGGGGAGGTTAGGGGGGAGGTAGGGGGAGGTAGGGGGGGAGGTAGGGGGGGAGGTAGGGGGAAGGTAGGGGGGGAGGTAGGGGGGGAGGTAGGGGGAAGGTAGGGGGGCAGGTAGGGGGGGAGGTAGGGGGAAGGTAGGGGGAAGGTAGGGGGGCAGGTAGGGGTTGAGGTAGGGGGGCAGGTAGGGGGGGAGGTAGGGGGGAGGTAGGGGGTGAGGTAGGGGGGGAAGTAGGAGGGCAGGTAGGGGGGGAGGTAGGGGGGAGGTAGGGGGGAGGTAGGGGGTGAGGCAGGGGGGGAGGTAGGGGGGAGGTTAGGGGGGAGGTAGGGGGGAGGTAGGGGGGGAGGTAGGGGGGGAGGTAGGGGGAAGGTAGGGGGGGAGGTAGGGGGGGAGGTAGGGGGAAGGTAGGGGGGCAGGTAGGGGGGGAGGTTAGGGGGAACCATGGTTGAATCGCAGCCTTGATATCAACTTCATAGAGTTTCACTAAAGGGTCTCCTGTCAGCACCGAGGTGTGTCTCTGAGAGGGGCCCTGGCGATGCGTGGGGGTCTGGTGGTTATGCGTATGTTTTGATGTAACTGTTTAGAAGCGGTTGTCTGCTTATTACAGCGTGAAACATCTCGTCTTGCGTTTTGTCTTTGGTGGCGTTCAGGGGCGTAGGAATGAGTTTAATATTGGGGGGGACACATATCGGAAACCTGACAGATCCGGTGTCATTTTTAGGTGGGACAAATGCGCCTGTCTCCGATATTGGAGGGGACACGTCCCCTCCGTCCCCCCCGGTTGCTACGCCCTTGGTGGCGTTAATACCATGCAGCCGGGGGCTGAGAATGCAGTCCTGACACATTGCGCTAACCCAAAGGCTGGACTCCTGCTCATTAATCTTTCATTATTCTCCTGTTCACCTCATGGGAGCCAAAAAATGAACCATTTATTATGTCTGCAAAAGTTATAATTTGCAACCTTACCATTGTAACCCTCCCCCCCCCCCCCCTGCATTATTAAATAGGCTTCCTTGAAACTAAGACAGGCCAGTCTTTTTGATCTCTTGTTTCTCCGCTATATTTTTCAAAAGTGACTGAAGTGTGTGTTTTTTCCGGTGACTCCGTCGATGGCTGACAGCTTGTTGTAACTTCAGCATCGCTAACGAAGGTGAAGTATTCAGCGGTACTTGGCTGCCTCAACCCTTTGAAAGATGCTAATGATAAGACCGCATTTCTATTATACCTCATTTTGTTTCAAGTGCAAAAAGTGAGCATCAGTCTTAAAATCGATCACTCCGGTGACCTCTGTATTCAAGGACGTACTTGAAAACCCATCTCAATCTGAATCCTTTGAGAAAAGAAATGTGACGAAAAAAGTATTTGTTTGTTATAAGTATTTGAGCAGCAACACTCGAATAGAGAACTAAATAAACAAAAGAGAATCATTTGGTCGAGAAAAGGTACAAACCTTGTATTGAGATTCACCATCTGACAATTGGCACATGTACATTTACAAAGGTCAGACACAAAAAGCACTCCAAAGTGAAAGAGCAAGCAAAAGGCTTGTAAAAACCTTTTATACATAAAACGACCTAAATGTCATCCTTAATCTCAAGATGTTGGCTAAGCTCGCGGTCACCAATAGCCAAACGTAAAGCCCACACAGGATTTGACTTATCACAACCTGACTCTCGCAGAGCAAAGATAATACATGTTGTTCATGAAAGGTCACATGACAATCCAGAGTCGAGGCCATAATAAATATTTACAGCCTCTCTATGCTCAAGGTTACTACGACTGCAATCTGTGACCTAGTTACGCTCCACACAGACCGGACACATACATGGGGCTGTGCACTGCTGTATGTGTTAGGTCTCTCCGCCCGCAAACAACTTGGCGACCAGTGGGTTTCTATGTTAAGCCCCAGAGCAATTTTGGAGAGATTCTCCTTTTATTTTCGCACAGTATTCTCCAGTCGTGAAGCCATGCAGAGGTAATTAAGGCAGCGCTGCACAGCAATGTGGGCTTGTGGGTGTGTTTATGTTGGATGAAAGACGAGTCATATCATTATATATAGTGTTTTTTGGTGGTGTTATCAGATAGTATTCAGAGCACTGAGCCCATGTAGGATTTTTAACAAGGAACCGGTGAATAAAGAACATAACATATCCGGTTTATTCCTGTCTGCAAAACTTTTTAGCTTTTCAGCTTACTTAAGTCAATAGAAATTCATCGCCGATAAGTGCCATTCATCGCTGAGTGGCTTGGACCAAACCAAATTGGTCTCCCGCTCACAGGGCTATAAGCGGACATGGTACGACCCGAGTGCGTTCCCTCGTTAGCCCGCATGCAGCCGCGTGTCCTTCATAACCTCGTCGGACTGCGTTAGTCTTGTTTACTTGCACTCTCATACAAGTTATTGACACTTTAACTACTGTTGCTGGAACGGTAGCCAGCACTCAACAAGGACCCCCACAAGGGCCGTCCTTTATGTTCTCCAAAGAACTGTTTTGAAGGATGAGATAAGACGCCGCTGTGCCAATTATCCCGACGTGGTCGCAAATGTCAAACGGTCCGGCTCCGACCCTCGAGCGGGCGCGTTCCATTTGCGGCGGTGTATCTTTGAACCAACAGAGAGTCTGATAAATGAAAAGGGCCTTGCTAGGCCACTTCATCTCCGGCGACTCCTAGGAGGAAACAAGTTCACAAGTACGCCGCCCTCGTTTGTACCCTGTGGAAGTGTAGTAATGGAGAGATGTTCTTCAGAGTCTAGAGGGGGGATCAGGGGGAGGGAGAGGGGGAGACAGGGAGAGAGAGAGAGGGAAAAAGTGGGAGAGAGAGACAGACAGTGAGACAGACGGACAGACAGAGAGGGAGAAAGAGAGGGAGAGAGACAGACAGACATTGAGACAGATGTAGAGAGAGAGAGGGAGAAAGAGAGAGCCAGAAAGTTAGATAGACGGACAGAGAGAGAGTGAGAGGGAGAAAGAGAGGGATAGAGACAGACAGTGAGACAGACGGACAGACAGAGAGGGGGAGAGACAGACAGTGAGACAGACGGACAGACAGAGAGGGAGAAAGAGAGGGAGAGAGACAGACAGTAAGACAGAATGACAGACAGAGAGAGAGGGAGAAGGAGAGTGAGAGAGAGAGAGAGAGAGAGAGAGAGAGGGAGAGAGAGAGAGAGAGAGAGAGAGAGGGAGGGCCATTGCGAGGAGCTCTGTCTGGAAACATTCGATTAAGGGAATCTCGCGGCTCATCAGTGGGATTCTCGTTCATCAGTTGTATTGCGAACGTCACAGGAGCCTGTTGGCAGACAGGCATTTAATTACATTTCTGAGGTTGCTCTTGTCTCACAGCCTAGCTTCGCGTGTGGAGTCGCACGCGCCTTTTCATTCATCTTTGTCAGCCGTGATTGTTCGCAATTAACTGCCATTTAAAAAGTGATGTTCGAGTCCTAACTGAATGCCGTTGTGTTGCCATTTGTGGATAGTTCTTTAGTAGACAAAGACACAAATACACACACACACACACACACAGATGAGCCATTAAAAAAATTACCAAAGGAAATAAAAAACTCAAGGCAATTTCTCTTTTACCTCGGAATCACCGCAGAAGCAGTTGTTTTCTCTGTATAAAGGCATTCTCATAATGAATCACACTGTCAGCGTGGCAAAAACAGTAACCGCCTCACAATGGAAACTGATTACGCTGACAAAATAAACCCTTTCTGTGGTTAACGCTTCGGAGGGGAGACAAAGAGGGGTGTCTTTTAGATAAAGCTTTTTCATCAAAACCACTCCCTAGATTTGATGTTTAGAGACTGTATAGTAAAATAAAAAGTACAATCTGCTCTCATATAACTTCAGCATAACTCACAGTAATCTACACTACGCTTCAATTTGCTTTGAGGACTCGCAATGGTCAAGAAAAGGCATCAAGTAACAGCCACCCGTCAAATCCAGGACTTTACACCGACGGCAGAGTCAGCCATGCAAGGAGACAGCCAACTCGTCGGGAGCAGTTAGGGTGAGGCGTCTCGCTCAGGGGCACCTCGACACTAGCAGCTAGGAGGAGCCGGGGATCAAACTAGAAACCTGTTTACAAACTGTAACTAGGTTACAAGTCAACCCGCACTATCTCCTGAGCTACTGCCACTACAAACCATCTGTGTTGAATATCTCAACTACCATTGATACTTCAGCCTGGTGGTGCTTCTCCTACCGATCATCTCTGTTCAACTCTGTCCTCTGCGGGGATCTCTCCCCCCTCCCCTGGAGGGGAGGGAGAGAGAGGGAGTAGTGAGCCCCCCTGCAGGGCCTCTAGTCCCCCGGTCCGTCATGCGGTGGCACAGAGCCATGGACACTACCAGAAATAATCAACATCTTGAAAGTCCAGAGAGAGGAAATAATTACAATTAGGGCATTTAGCAGACGCTTTTATCCAAAGCGACTTACATCGGTTAATACACACATTGACGGCAGAGTCAACCATGCAAGACGACAGCCAGCTCGTCAGGAGCAGTAAGGATTAAGTGTCTTGCTCTGGGACACATCAACACTCTAGGAGGAGCTGGGGATCGAATTAGGAACCTTTCGTTTACGAGACAACTGCTCTACCTCCTGAGCTAAGCCGACCACCCTGCACGGACAGGTGCTAATGTGCTGACCGGGTTCACCATCGCCTCTTATGTTTTGTTTTTCAGGGGGCGGTATGACTCCGGTTTCCTCCTCGACTGTATTAAACGGCGCATTGATCGGCAGTGGGAAACTGGATCGAACCGGGACGCTCAGCCGCGATCACACAACTTCCTTCCACTAATCTCTGTCTGCATAGTGTTCTCAGCTCTCTGAGAGGAGACAACGTCTTTGCTTGCCCCGGAGAGACGCTGGCTCTCTGAGATCACTCTCAGCACGTTAAGGAAAAGGGTCTGGGACACTGTCCAACTGCAGCACAGGCTGCCCATGCCACCCGTGCCAGAGGGAGCCAGCCTGCCCGCTGTCAAACAACCTCAACATTACAATCCTCATAGGAATATGTTCATTATAATAATACAGTGTTGTGATTTTTGGTTGACAAGCCTCATCGATTGTGCACACTGTCAACAGAGTGGAGGAATGAGGGGGGAAGGGGGTCTAGAAGCCAAAGCTAGAGACACATCAGCCAAGCTCTCTCCTGTGAAAACGGAAAGTCGTTTGCTTCTTAGTATTCAATTTGTTTTTGTCACAGCTCCTCAAGACCGATCAGAGCAGCAGAGTGTTCCAGTCGATGCAGTGAGGGAGAGGTCTGCTAACGTGCTGGGCATCATCCCGTTCTTTAGTTAAATTTTGTTGACTTGTTGCACTCCGTCCGTCTGCGGCGCTGCGAGCGGAACCGCCGAGAGAGAGTGTCTGAAGAACACTTAACGCACACCAAAGTAAAGTGGGGAGCAGGGAGGGGGAGGATTATATAAGCAACACAAGCGTTGCTGCGTGACAGTTGTTGCTCCTCTTACTTTTCTCTTTGGGCCCGACTACAGGAGCGTGTCCTCCTACACTGGTGCACTTAGACAGAACCGGAGACAAGAGAGGAGCGGGACGAGAAGCAGGCTTCAGCCACCTCCCGTAATGGCTCTGGTAAGGGTCTCTCTCTGTCTCTCTCTCTCTCTCTCTCTCTCTCTCTCTCTCTCTCTCTGGGAGGCTGTTGAAATGCATCCATGCTTGATAACGCGCCGTTGGAACACATCAGTGTACAAGTACTAGGGTGACATCCAGAGCTCTCAGAGGGGCCTCTCTGTCCTTTATCTCCAGTGCATGCAGGGAATGGGGCTGGGCGTAGACACCTATGTTGGAAGAATGGAAAGGTGTATGTGTTTGTGTGTGTGTGTGTGTGTGTGTGTGTGTGTGTCTGTTTGAGAGAGAGAGGGATGAAGGTAGGGGGTTGGGGTGCACTTGGACTTACACACACACACACACACACACACACACCGAGAGTGAGAGACACAGACACACAGTCTGACAGGCAAGGGAAGACAAGCCTCCATTTTGACCTCTGACCTCCTACCCCCCCCCCCCCACCCCCCAATAGGTGACAAAATATAACTCATTCCACCACACCCCAGCCGGCTGACAGCTCCTGCGGTGCAGCGGGGGCGGTGGTGGGTAGGTGGTGGTGGTGGGTAGGTGGTGGTGGTAATGGTGGTGTAGGGGAGTGGGGGGTGGGGGGGGGGGTGTCCTGCCGTTGACAATCATTTCATGCTGTCCCGGCTGTCACTCGGGGGGTCCTCATCCATCAGCTCCCCGGTGCTGCCCGGCTGCTCTGTGTGAGAAGTTGTGAGTTGTGTGCGTGTGTGTGTTTGTATGTGTGTGCGTGTTGTGGTGTGTGTGAGTCATCAGTGGGCTGCTGGGGCTGCTGGGATGACTTGGGGCCATGCTTTTTTTTTGTACAGAATCGCAGCCCAATGTGCCACATGCGTAATACAAGTCATTACAGTTGGCATGAGACCAAAGCGTGTCTCTGTGCCGGATCACTGGGTAAAAGAAATGGGGGGCAATTTGCTAGGTAATAAAGAGTCTATTTCTGGTTGTTAGTACACAGTTCGATCCAAACAAACAGATGTAGAACAAATAGAGATGGGCTCCTGGTAATTTCAGCATTGTTAGTATTCTGATATGAATAATGGCGGAAACACATTTCGGTTATGAATCATACACTTTAGTATCATTTTTTGTCTTTAGAGTGTTGTTGAAACTATTTCCACACGATAGAAAATGAAAGCATCATCAAAGTGATGATGTTAACATGTTTGGCCTTGTTCACACCAATTTCAGATTTTTCACTCAATATGTGACACAGATCTGTTTGTTCACAACAAAACAATTCTGATTTGGGCCACTTTTTATATGTGGTCCTTCATCAGATGCAGGTCCGAATTCTTTGCAAAGCCACCTCAGTCTGAACAACATCTGAATGAATGCAACTTTTACGTCACTCTCGATCAAATACGTCACAGATCCGCATTGATGCACAAGGTGGACGCAATCACAGAAGGAGGATATCAGCGGAAGGACAGTGAAAATAGTTAAAATAGTAGTGCTGTAGTTAAATGTGGCTCTGGACATCATGAAACTTTGAATGTTTCAGCAAAGCCATTAAATTCAGTTCTAAATAACTTGAATTCTAAAGTTGTTTGAGTGCAAGTAAGTCCTTTAGTGCATGTACCATGCAGAGTGGTGGGGCTAAGAGAAAGAAGAAGGATATAGTGTCAATATTACACGCCCTGAAGACCATTGACTCCTCAACAAGGGTCATTATCAATATCTGCTAGTCAGATATTGATAATGACCCTGACAGATTGAGAGGAAATCTCTGTATGAGTCTGTTTAGCCAGCAGGTCTTAAGGGATGGTTCAGTCTGCTGCTGCTAAACACTATTAGATCAAACACACACCTGAACCTCCCCAGCTCAAGATCAAATTAATAATAAGCCTCAGGCCACAATTAGTTGTGTCCAGAAGTAGCTAGACATCCCAGCTCCAAGTAACCTGAGGAGGAGCCCCCATCACAGAGGGTGGGAGAAAAAGAGAAGAAACTCTCATACACACACACACACACACACACACACACACACACACACACACACACACACACACACACACACACACACACACACATACACACACACACACCATGTGTCCAAACAAACATACACAGACAGGCATGTGTACACACACACAAACACACACACACACACACACACACACACACACACACACACACACACACACACACACACACACACACACACACACACACCCACACACCATGTGTCCAAACAAACATACACAGACAGGCATGTGTACACACACACAAACACACACACACACACACACACACACACACACACACACACACACACACACACACACACACACACACACACACACACCCACACACCATGTGTCCAAACAAACATACACAGACAGGCATGTGTACACACACACACACACACACACACACACACACACCATGTGTCCAAACAAGTGTACACACAGGCATGTGTACACACACACACACACACACACACACACACACACACACACATTTGTAGACACAGACACACACACACACACAAACACACACACACACACACAGACACAAACACACACACACACACACACACACACACACACACACACACACACACACTCAAACACACATTTGCTTAAGAACTGGAGATCTTTATCCCAGCAGGACACCACATTGGTCTCTGTCTTTAGCATGATTGTGTTTCCCAGCTCAGTGTGGCCTCTGAATCACAACCTGCTTCGTCTGCTGCTCCGTCTATGCCATCCTCTACTTTTGTCGGTTGAAAACAAGGAAAATATGAGGTAGGAAGGGAGAGAGAGAGACTACAACACAGACAAAGACGCAGTCTGCGATTGAGCGGTACGCAGCAGAACCGTTGCTCAGAGGCTTGCGGTAGGATTCAGTTCCCTCGTCCCAGCCTTTGTTTTGCATGACGCTTCCGTTCCGGCTGTGAGAGCATATTACTGACCATCTGCTTCTCCCAGGCACCCACCACTAGCCCCGTACTGCTGTACCCGGGTGCCCACCCACAGCCTCCCTCTCACATACCCCACCCAGACCCGAGCAGCGCTCTGCACCTCCGGCCTCCGTCAGCCTCCGTGGTATCAGAGCCATCACAGCGGAACGCAAATAGGGTGTTTTACATAATTTCATCTCAATATTTACTCTTTAGGCATTTATATTTATATTCATTTTAGATTTCGGTAAATTTCGCGACGGAGCCAGCAGGGTGGACAATCCTGCTCTAGGGTTGACTGTGGGCTTCGGGGTTCAAACCCAGAACCTTCGGGCGGGGAGTCGCTCTTTCACACGGCTCTTGTCGTTTTATTGGCTTTCTTTTGTCATGATTTGATGAGCTCTCTCCCAAAGGGGATCCAAAGGACGAGTCAAACTAAGTAAACAGTCAATATTTGCGTACCAGAGAAGAACACATCAGTACCGGGACTCAGCGTTTGAGAGCTCCAAAAGTGTGTAACACCACAGTCACCCCCCCCCCCCCCACACACCCCCCACCCCGACGCTCATTTAAATATCAATATTTATTCTGAGAATAGAGGCTATTAGGCCATTGAAAAGGGGTGAACTGTGATTCTCAAATGATACAGCTCTACAAGCGTGGCGTTTAATGACAGTGTTCGGTGCACTCTATTCACTCAGCCGGCTCGCTACGACACATAAATAGCTGAACATGTTCTCTCCGTCGCGGAGAGACCCCAGTGGGAGTGTCCTACCAGCAACTTTGTTAACAACATGTCAGAGGGAAACATTCTGTCACGTTCAGACTCAATCTGCCAGACGTCAGTCTCCTTCAGTATGGCGTGCAATTACCAACATTCCCTGCAGCAATGCGCTGGCAACACACAAACCCGCCTCCGTAAATGCATATCGGCCCGGGGGCGCTCCATGGGTTATGCAACAAAGCAATCGCTCCCAACTCTGCGAGGACGTCCGTTGTTCCACGCACTCAGATTCAAGCACAGCGGCGGCCATCACAGCGCCGTTTAAGAGACATATGAGATCATGCCAGAGGGGACCTCCACATCAAAACACTGTGTGTGTGTGTGTGTGTGTGGGGGGGGGGGGGGGGGGGGGGGGGGGGGGGGGTAATATATCACTGTTATATTACTGTGCATAATAACAGATACACACTCGCACACACATAGAGACGCACACACCCACCCACACACAAACACACATACAGAAACACATACATGCATGCACACATACACACACACACACTTACACACACGCCGATGTCCGTATACTAATGGCCACATGTTTTCACACACACAAACACACGCTGATGTGCGGCTGCCTTGTATTATCAGTCACGTAGGCCCAGCGATGGAGGCAGCCTCCTGGGCTGCGGCAGTGGAGCATCTGGTCAGGTGGTGTCTTCATCGGGGGGCACACCGCTGCAGTGAGTCCCCCGATACAGCCCCCGTAAACACGCCATCTATTTGATTAGAAGTGGGCTACTTCTGGCTATGGAGCGGCAGCACAGGGACAATGCTGAGATTAGGCTTCAGAGCTTACCCTCTGCCTGCTGGGGACAATGCAAGGCTAGGGAGAGAGAGAGAGAGAGAGAGAGAGAGAGAGATAGAGAGAGGAGAGAGAGAGAGAGAGAGAGGGGGGGGGGGGATAGGGGGGAGAGAGTGTGATAGGGGGCGAGAGAATGGGGGGTAGAGAGGGGAAAAGAGAAAGAGAAAAATAGACAGAGAGAGAGAAAAATAGACAGAGAGAGAGAGAGAGAGAGAGAGAGAGAGAGAGAGAGAGAGAGAGAGAGAGGGCTGAGATGGGGAGATGCTGCTGCCGCTGGCCATCAGACGTCCCGATGATAGACACAGCCGTTTGCTGCTGAGGACTGTGACAGACTGTTTATACATTGGGCCATTCAGGAGGTATCATCGCTAGGAGCAGATTTTAAATGAATTCCCCTGGTCGCAGGATAAGGCAGGGTTTGAAATACAAAAACTGTTTCTCCAGACCCCAGAGGTAAGCGCAGAATGCAAAGTGCAGGAGTAGTTTGGTTTAACTACCTTTTTTATGCGGACAGAAGGTACTCTGGTCAGGCATTCAGCTATAATGCCTCATATATGTATACACATAAATATATATTATAATATATAAATATATGTACATAAAAAAATATATATTTTATGAATATATCATAATATATATAAAGAAAGAATATGGATATATATATATATATATATACATATATATATATTAATGAAAGAATATTATATATAAATAGGCATATGTATTATAAATATTTTTATATTTTTATTTTATTTTATATACAATTAAAAATATATACATATTAGTTCACACTACATGCTCACTACAACATAAGAATGGCCCCTGATTACCATCAGTATCCACTGGGCCCGGAACTAACAGCATGGGGCCGTGGTGGGCGGCGCAGGCCCCACTCCTCCACCTTTGCCAGTGTTAGCGTGGGTAAATGGCAGCCCTGAATGGTGTATACCTAAGGAGTGATCAGGCCTCTCTCTCTTC
Source organism: Pollachius pollachius (assembly GCF_949987615.1). Lineage (NCBI taxonomy): Eukaryota > Metazoa > Chordata > Actinopteri > Gadiformes > Gadidae > Pollachius > Pollachius pollachius. Next base: position 13,138,471 of record NC_136948.1, on the reverse strand, counting down.
CAAAGGGATTATCGGCACTGGTGGAGAGAGAGGGAATAATACAGCCCTGAATGGCTGCTTCCGTGCCGCGCCGCGCTTGTGAATCAGCCACTTCCTCCCTGCCCACCTCTGCCCTACATAATTAAACCACCAAGGGTGCCCTCCCGTTTCCCATCAAAGGACAGCTATTGAGAGTTGAAGTGGCGACGGGGACAATGTAATTACCCTTGACACAGTGGAGGACCCCCAAACCCCAACCAAACCCCAGTGAGAGAGAGAGGCTAACCCTCCAGAACTGTTGTTGCTACCACTCTGTATATTTCTATTTCAACTGGGGCATCTGCAATAGGGCAGAGGGGTCAGATGTCCATTGTGTGCCCATGTACGCCCATGTGGGATTAGATCAAAGTTGATGGAGAGACATAGAAGGACAGAGAGAGAGAGAGCCAGAGAGAGAGAGAGAGAGAGAGAGAGAGAGAGAGAGAGCTTGAGTCAGAGTCAGATGCACCTGCCACTTGAAAAGCTTCCCTCTGGCCTCGGTTTGACACCAACAACACCAGCGTCAATGTAATAGATACTGTGAAATGTAGCACAGAGCGAGCGAGAGAAGAGAGAGTGAGAGCGAGAAAGAGAGCGAGAGAGACCATCAGACAGGTGGACTCACCTTTCTGTAGATGATCATGTTGGGGGAGTCCTCCTCTGGATCAACAGCGCCCACACAGGCCTGGTCCTTGCTCCCTTCCGCCATCCTTCCTCCCTTGGGTCCCTTGGGTCCTGCAGGAAGACGAGGACACCTTCAGAGACCGGCCAGCCCCCACCATCCCACCCGGCGCACACACAAAGTCATTATTTGATAAAGACCATTTCGAGTCCAACAAATCATGTTGTACCTAGCGGGGGAGGGAGAGTGGGGGGGGGGACGACAGTGATAGCCGAAGCACCTAATCGTGCTGATATTCCTAACTGTGTACCCCCCCCCCCCCCCCGAGGAGACAGCCAGACGGCTGACGGGCCAGGCGGAGATAACTCAACGCCGGCAGTGTGATGTGACACTAGCAGGTAAATGTTAACTAAGCCACAAAGTCAAACTTTACTCTGCCGCGTACACACTCCCCCCAGCCCACCCCGTGGGATTCGTACTGGCAACGTTCCCCGGGTTAGTCCTCCCCGGGAACAGCCAGCAGAAGGAGAGCAGGCTAGTGGGAGGAACAGAAAGACCGGCCTCGGCCCACGCTCCGGAGAGTCTCCTCTTATTAGCCACAGGCGGGCGGCGTGGCAGCCTGCCACCTGACGGATCAGCGGTCTTCTTGGAACAAGAACCGCGTCCAGAAAATAGACGAGTGAAGCCTCGCTTTATCTGATCATATTAGTCAGAGACGTGATACGCGGTCTCTGTGTGTGTGTGTGTGTGTGTGTGTGTGTGTATGTGGTTTTGTATTTGTGTGTGTGTGTGTGTCAGTGTATTTTCTTTTGTGTGTATGCGTGTGCGTGTGAGTTTCTGTGGTTGTGTGTGTGTGTCCTGTGGCTCACCCCTACATCCACCACCTTATCTTGCCTCCACCCTATCGGCCCTTCGCTACACCTCTCCACATCACTCACATTATAACAGCATCAGCCCTCCACCCTGCGCGCCATAGCACTCCACATGTCCTGTCCTGTCCTGATGATGTGTGTTTGGCTTTACAGGCTGCAGTTTACGGATTATTCTCAACATCCGAATAAAATCCCCCATCCTCATTCTCTCTGAGCTCGCTCGGCATCGCTGTCTCTCTCTCTCTCTCTCTGTCTCTCTCTCTCTCTCTCTCTCTCTCTCTCTCTCACGACGAGGGAATTCATTCTGCTAAACTAAGGATTTCCATAACATGTGTTTTCACGTGTGTGTGTGTGTGTGTGTGTGTGTGTGTGTGTGTGTGTGTGTGTGTGTGTGTAGATCATTCTGATTGCAGTGTGAGGGAATACTGCAGCAGCCAAGCACATAAACTATTATGACTAAACAAATTGAAAATGATCTAGAAAATATGTGAAATATTATCATAATATAATACATTAACAGACTATAGCTTGTAGCTTGTTTCAGAATGCTTCTTTGTGTTTGAAGAGATGAGCCAAACCCTATCTGAGACCAAACACATTATTCCTAGATAGGCAGGCACTTCAGACACATTTCCATAGAAGCATTTTATGATTATTTTTCTGGACAATTTTCCAGATTTCCCCAAGCTTGGTAACATGACATCTTTTAAATTTTGCCGACTATGAAGGGATGGACGGATTGACAGATTCGATTTACATTCGATTTACATTTCAGCAAGCTGTTTGAGTTCCAGACTCCATGTTTTTGGAGTTGATTTGAATAAAACTTCACCACCACCCAAATATTCTTATAGCTGCTCCATCCTGTACACATGAGCCTTTGATTCACCACTGAAAACGACTGAAAACGTAGCTCAAAGAATTTTTTTTCATTTCCACTGTGAGTGGGAGCACTGACGCAAACACCTCCACGTCACCACCGATCACCCAGAGGTCTTCATTAAACCGCGGCTTGTTGACTGGTCAGAAATAAATGTCAGTGTGCGTGTCATCCATGAACCGTGACAATGACCGTCATTAGAAACAGTGTGGCAGCCCAGAGAGGTTCAGAACCACCACAGGTGACCTTCCTCAATTACAAATCACCGGTGCCACGCGGGTTCACGATATACGAGAAAATCAAAGGTTAAAAAAAACAATGACGGATTCTTTCAGGTTGTCGCGTACGCTTGACCGACGTCAGCCCAGGCGTTGCTGCCGTGCCCCCTGCACCCCCCCCGTAGTGGTTAACTGTTGAACACTCTTCCCTCACACCCTCCTCTGCGACGCATGAGGATGTGCACGAGGAGTGCGCATGAGTGCATAAGTAATCATCGGCTCCCGCTCGGCTGTTTGCTATTGCCACCATGAGTGTGCGGCGCAATGCTCGGTGTCTATTGGGCGACACGTCGGCGCTCGCTGGAGCACGCCAGACAACACATTAAGGGCACGTCCTGTGTTCCGCATCTGCCACAGCAGCGCCATGAGCTCGGTGTATGAGTGTGGACTGTGGAAGACACACACACACACACAGATAAGGGGAGAGAGAGGGACGTGCGTCTGTGTCACGTCGACAGCAAAGTGCACCTCGCGTGACGGTGGAAGTTATTCACACACATAAGGGGGGCGGTCTGGAGTTACGTTGGACAACAACTTCCTCCCATCCCGTCAGACGAACGCAAATCTGAGTCCCTGCAAGATGCCTATTAGAAGCAGAGCGAGTGAGAGAGAGAGGGAGGGAGAGTGAGAAAGAGAGAGGGGAAGAGAGAGAGGAAAATAGGGTGGGGGGTTTGTCAGAGAGAGAGAGAGAGAGAGAGAGTGAGTGAGTTAGAGAGAAAGAGGGAGGGAGCCTGAGAGTGAAACAGGCATGAATGCGGGCTAGGACATCAAGAGAGCAGGAGACACACGTAAACACCTCTGCAACGAATCCCGTTCATACGCAAGCCAAGATCTTATAAACAAGTCAAAAGCACCTCTAGTCAGAAGTCCACCCCACCACCACCACCAGCGTTGAACGCTCCAACTAACAAGGCATCGATGCCCGGACACCCGACCCAGTTCTGCCCCCTCGGACAGAACCACCTCACCCCTGTGAGGAGAACGTGCCCGGAACGCAGCATGCAGTCCCTCCAACCCCTGCTAACAACAATACAGCTGAACCCCCTCCACGCCTCGGATCCATCACACATTAGTTTCAGCAGCGGCCGGTCAGCGGCGTGCACGCAACATCTGCGATGCCTCACAGATGTTGCCCACCACAAATGAAGCATCCATTACCTTAGTAACAAAACGACGCCTTGTCCACTCGGCTCCCCTGCTTGGCTCCCCTTAGCAACAAGCGGCAGGCAGGTTCATGGTGTAATTGGCAGGAGGGGAGGGGCGGGGGGGGGGGGAGAGCGAGAAACAGCAGAAGAAGAAGAAGAGGAGAAGAAGAAGAAGAAAACAAGGAGAAGGAGAAGAAGAAGAAGAAGCAGAAGAAGAAGAAGAAAAAGGGATCAAGAAGATGACAGTGGTTGGAGGCAGTGGAGCAGCGAGAGAGAGGGGGTAGAGGGAGAGAGAGGGCGGACGGGGGGAGAAAAAGGAGGGTGTTAGAGAAAGGGGGAGAGAATACACAGAAGTGGGGAGAGAAAGGGGAGAGAGAGAGAGAGAGAAGGAGGGGGGTGGGGGAGAGAGCAGCTGGTTGCTGCAGTATTCCTCGTCTTGCCTCCTCTTCCTCCAGTGCTGCCTTGCCCGGGCCGAGGCAGAGGGGGGCCGGCAGCTCTGTGCCTTGGAGAGGAGAGAGGACTGAGGGGAGAGAGGAGAGAGGAGAGAAGAGAGCGGTCAGCCCGGGAGATCCTCACATGTGCGCTCCTCTCTCATCCTCCCGCTCTGCCACTGTGTGCGTGTGTCCGTGTTTGTGTGAGCCGGGCTCACTCGGGGAGAGATAGAGAGAGGCAGAGCGAAAGAGAGACAGGGAAGGAAGGGAGGGAGGGCTGTGTGTGTGTGCTTGTTTCTGTGTGTGTGTGTGTGTGTGTGTGTGTGTGTGTGTGTGTGTGTGTGTGTACGAGATAGAGACGGAGGGAGGGGAAGGCAGTGACACTTGGTAAAAAAAAAGGGGGAGGGATGAAGGAATTACACAGAAGATAAAGAGAAAAATAAATAAAGAGCGAGAGTGAGTGAGGGAGAGAGGCAGAGAGAGAGAGAGAGAGAGAGAGAGAGAGAGAGAGAGAGACTACTGGATGCACAGGGAAGAGGAAATGAGGACAGCAAGATAGAGGCAGACTGCAGCAGCGCCCACTGATGCTGAAAATAAGAAACATTTCATTAGCGAGGTATTAAAATCCTATCTCACAGCACATCGTATGATCATTCACGCAGACATGCGGGCCACACTAGCTAGGCTGGGAAAGAAGGAAGAGCGTTCAAATTCATATAAATTCAGCCGTACACCAGCATACGCCTGCGTGTAGATGTTCCTTCATTTACCAGAAGCCTCCTCATTCATGTCGCGGTCTCTGTTAAATATTAATAATGCCAGCCATGTGCTTTCCTTTCATTGGCCTCCAAATGAGGCGTCAAACTTTAAAACATGAGACAAAAATCATCCAAGCGTTCATTGGTACACTCCAAACAAATAAAGCTTTTTTTTTCTGCAATAAATGAGATTGTGAAAGCCTCTCCCCCCCCCAAGGATTACACTCCAGAAATACATTGCACGTGGCCAATTTGGGAAGGCATGCATGTAGAATGAACACACACACGTAGACACACAGACACGGAGAAACGCACATGCACAATATGGTTGCTTATATTTTTACAGAACCAGTTTCTTAGTTATCAGAGAATATCTCGCTTCCTGCTTCATCTGTTGTCAAGTGAAATTGTGAGTGTGTAAAAGTGTGTACATCAGGAAAAAGCCCACTTCCGTCCAGCACCATGGACAGCGTAAGTCTGTTGGACCGGCCCCATATCCAGACGATTGTGGACGTGCGTCTTTTGCAGAGCCTTGATTCTCCACAACCATAGTTAATCAGTACAAGTCCTCGCAGGGCAACTATACGAAAGACTTTAGGCCTGCAAGACGTTCCGTGTTCGTTTAACCATCGTGTACACCTATGTTCCTAATTCTAAGAAAATATGTTTACAACCTATCAAGGCCTATTATAATAAGAATACTGCTGCATTCCTATACCAACTAAGGACACACATTGGTGCAAGGGGCAACACTTTTATGTCCGAGGATGTAAAATTGAGAGCCATTTTTTAATTGTGCACTCCTTGCACCATTCTCTAGTTTTAAGCGATCTTAAAGAGCACCGATTTAAGAAATGGTGCAAGGAGTGCACCATTTAAAGAAATGGTGGGCCTGTGGTGCCTGTGCTCATTGCCTGTGCTCATTGCACCCTTATTAAGGCCTATCTTGTGCACTCATTGTATATGTTTATGGTCTGTCCTAATATTATTATGATCACAATATCCTTATGTGATAAGCCTTGCAGTGAGAAAGATTGAGAAAGAATCCCCCGCCTCACCAGAGCTGTTACAGCCTCCTCCACCGATTCACGGCAGAATACGTTATCCGTGGTGATACAGTGGTGGTGGTCGCCCATCCCCGCCCCCCCCCCCCCCCCCCCCGCTACATAACCACACAGTAGACACGTGCGCAAACAATCTACACCCCCACCATCATCATCATCATCATCATCACCACCACCAACGCTACGTTGACTTGCAATCAACCTCACGTAGCGCTGTCACGGGCTCCAGCCTCGAGACCCGCGTGTGATTACCGAGGTGGCGGGCTGACAGGGGCAGACAAGGTGGGATCATTGGGGTCGTCTAATCTGCTCTAAAAGGGAGTGGAGTCGGGACGGAGCAGGGTGAAGGGAGGGAGGCGTCTTTTTAATCTCCGTTAATGCTAAATTATTGAGCAGCGTTTTCCGACGTGTGTGTGTAGCGACCCAGCCAACGTTGGGGGGTTGCTTACTGAAGACGCATGCGCGCACTCATGCACTCGGCTCGAATCAATCTGTCAGAGAAATTTAAACTGCTATTTAAAATAGAAGAAAAGCCAATTTACTTTCGGTTGAAATACAGCCTCGGTGCAGGGTTAAATTATTCTTGCTGTTAACCAGGGCCAGCTCTAGCCATTATGGTCCCCCCCCCCAGGGGGGTATGTCGTTTTACACGTTAACAGGGCGTTGACCCCAATGGGCGTCCAACGTAGTGCAACAGAAACGTGGGGCCCGCAACCGAGGCAGACGGCACATCACACCATCTCATCACACCATCACACTCATTCTACAGCAGGGGTGGCCAAACTAAAGCCCGCAGGCCACATGCGGACCGCCCCATTGTTTAATCCGGCCCGTCAGGCATATTACATTTAAAAACCCTAACCCATTATTATTTTTTTGCATTTTTATGCTTTATGAGTGACAGAGTGAGATAGACCGGAAGGTATGGAAGAGAGATGGAGGACATACAGAAAAGGACCACGGGCAGGATTTGTACATGGCTCGCTGGGGTAAGCAAACCTTTTTCTGAAGGGGTGTTTTTGAGGAGCCAGCAAGTCTTTCATATCCAGAAAACGAAAGCAAATTTGAAAACATACGTTTATGACACAGAACAGTTACACGCCGTGTAGAACTAATTGAAGAGTGAGTGGCCCGCAGGTCAGTTGAAAAAATTATGTGGCCCTTAAACCAAAAAGTTTGCCCACCCCAGTACTACCGTAAAAAAATACGCACAAAAAACATTAGACACGCAAATGGTTTGAAGACAATTTTTTTTCAATTTCTATAAATTAAGATAACTTCTCAAACAAACACTATCATGAACAAATTTGTAATCAAAAGCACTGTTAAAGCTACACCACATTACAACAAGATCAATTGTCAACTATTTCTCATTCAAATATGTCCTGTTGGCAGGGAACACAGGAATTTAGATTAGACTGAAGATGACGAAGTAATATCTTTCCATGAATTAGTGCAGGTTTGACACAATTATTAAGAATGTCTAGCAGTCACTAATCACAAGAAATGTGTTTTGCTTCAACATGTATTGAAAAGGGGTTCAATAGAGTGAGGGGTGGGGTGAGAGAGAGGTCAAGGGGGACTGTCTTTATGGCTTGTGCCTTTACTTGTACCACTCTTTTCCTGTGGTTAGCAAACACTTGATGACTATGAAATCCTATAGTATTTCAGGCATATTATAAGATCAAATCAATCAGGCTAATGAGCTTCTACCGAGGCCTAAATATTAAAGGTCTTGTAGGTTCAGATTTAAAGTTGCAGTATGTAAATTTGGTGGCAATCTATTGAATGATTTCATCCTCTCCAGTAAATTAACTCATTCAGCTGGAACTCCCAGCACTGCTGTGGCCATCGTTTTCACCATCTCCCCCTCTCCAACAGACTGCTGTAGGCCCAACCAACTCATAATGGATGGGCCTAATACATATAGTATTCATTCAATTAATAATCTTAAATTCTTGGTTCCCATAAAAATGTTCACCCCAAAGTGCTTATCCGCGTGCAGTGTAGCAAGAGAGACAAGACAGACGTTATAATTCAACAAAATATCTTTAATAGATATAAACTGTTTGTTTTTTTTACACATCACAGCTCAAAGTAAACAGAATCACATGCTGCCACACACGCACACACGCACACATTGTGAATGAAGGGACAGGCCCCCTCTCTGTGTTGTGGAGGGACTCAGGCAAGCCGTATATGTTCATACATTTTTTTATTTATCTTTTGTGTAATGATTTTTTGCACTTGAGTCCGGCTCATGCTCTTGGTCTCACCTCCTGCCTTGCTCCTCGCTCGCCCTTCCTGTCATCGCCACTATATCATCTACGTAATAAAATGAGAAATGCATTAAAAATAATCTTTAAAAAAAGTATGAAGGTGCAAATTTCAGATGACTGCCAGAGGTTCCTCTGGTATATGTACACGTCTTTACAACACACGCTTAGAAAAGGAGAACGCTGCTGCCATTCGTCCTCCTAGCTCTCTTCACGTCTTAACGGATCATGGGTCAGGGACACAGGCAGAATTTGTATAGGCTACAGACCACTGGATATCTTAACATTTTAAAATCTTTAAAGTTGAACATCACATCACAGTACCGATTGAATCAATAGAGCATCAGATGTCGTTGGGCTTTGTAGCATGCTATGGACATTATAGAGGTTGAGCAAGGTGTTGCATTTACATATAGCCAACACTAGGGGGCGATGCCTGGTCACTGCAGCAGTCAAGGCGAGGGCATTAAACAGTTGCATATCGAAGGTTCCGAGGAACATAAATCTTTAAAAATAATAAATTAAATTACTTATTTTTTATGTTAATCTTATATATTTTTTCTGGTATGGTATTTACATTGTCGATCCGAGGAGAACTCAATACGAATGGCATTCGTATCGGCATGATTGTTGCTCATCCCATTTGTCATCTTCACACTAATCAGCAGGGGGTAGCTGTGCCTGAACTTCCATTTGAAAATAGCAATACATATTAATTCCACGACAAATCTCGCTCGGTTTTCAGGTTCATGCACGTCATTCTCTTGGTTCCTTGTATTTCTGTGTTCTTACGATACTCTTTCGATTAGCTCAATGAAAATCATCTATAACTCCGTACACACATATTATAATAGACACATCCTTTTTATTTCTACAGGCAGGCCCTTGCAGTGGATCGTATGCGTACATACATAGACTATCTTATTATCAATCTTATTAACCAGGAAGCAGTCTGTCTTTCTATGAGCACTATAAAAAATAAAAATTAAAAATAAATCATCACGCCGTATTGGATGGTGACAATCATCTTCTATCTGTGTCGTATGCATCGGTTAAAAAAATAAAACTGGCATCAAAGGAAAAACCGCATCTACACAGTGGTTAACGCTACACTGCACACACTGCACCTACTCACCTAATCTCTCTTTAAAGCATCACTTTCTATCACGAGCGTCCCGGACACCGCTTCACAGTCACAAACCGGAGACAGCAACTTGTCTCGCCTGGGCTCAATGTCAAGCCGGGCAATTCATCACCGGGAATTTTGTTTACTTGGAATTGCAATTGATGGGTGACATAAATCACAGACATCACGCCCAGCGCTCTAAATCCCCAGGGTGAGCATCTTTCTCTCTTCCTCGCATGTCTCTCTCTCTCTCTCACATACTCTCTCTCTCTTTCTCTCTTACTCTCTCGCTCTCTCTGACATGCAGGGGGAGCGCCTTCAAATCCGTGATTACGAGACACAGACACACACAGACACACGCACGCAAAAAGGGGGCAGACCATACACATGACATCCGGCACGTGCGCGAGACCGCGCCGCTTCCCGGCCGTGCCCCGGCCTCGTTCTGCACCTCCAACTCCTTCACTTCGGCCCTTGAACCCCCAAAACCAAGTGCTGATTGTACTCACAACGAGACTCACGGACGAACGGCCAATACAAAGCACGACTGTACACGGTGGTTCTGAGGATCTCCTGCGGCCTCACGCTCCGTCCACAGAGCAGACGCAGGGCGGCAGGGGGGAGGGCCATCCGACAGCGCCCGTTCAAAGTGTTAACACGCAGCCTGTGATGGGCCAATCCGGCCCCTTGGGGGGCCCGCGGTGACCACAGCCCCCAGAGAAGGGGTGGTGGTTTTGTGCATCAAGTGGAGACGGGGGAAAGGGTGTCGGTGGGGAGACGGGGGGGGGGGGGGGGGGGGGGGGGGGGGGGGGGGGGGCGGGTCGGGTCAGTTCATGTCGATGGTGTTGAAGACCCACTCGGTGAACTTCTTGAGCTTGGCCGAGGCGTTGTACGACTCCTCCTGCAGCCGCTGGTTGTCCTCCCTCAGGCCCTGGACCTGGGCCTGCAGCGACGCCTTGGCGTCTATCTCCTGGGGAGGGGGGGAGGACATCAGGGTGTCACGCACACACACACCCACACACACACACACACACACACACACACACACGCACACAAGAATGAAAGAGGAAACGGTCGGTGAACGTTGTGGGGACATGAGCTGGGCTTTGTGACTAAGATAAGGTCAAGGAGAAGCCTTGGGATGTGTTTGCCTGATGGTCCTCGTCATGCCCATATGTCTGTTATGTTTGTGTTGGACGCCAGTTTCTCTTCTAGGGATTAATAAAGGGAATTAAATCAAAACAAATAGGAAGATCTTCAAACCAGCAGCCGCTCTCACCTTTTTCAGGTCGTCCTGTAGCAGCTTCACCATGGACTCCAGCTGGCTCACCTTACCCATCAGACAGGCTGGGCTCTCACTGGGAGGAGGAGGAGGAGGAGGAGGAGGAGGAGGAGGAGGAGGAGGAAGAGAAGGGGAGGAGGAGGAGGAGGACAAAGGAGGAGGATGATGAGGAGGGTGGTGGAGGGGGGAGAGGAAGAGGAGGAGTAGGGAGAGGAAGACGAGGAGGAATAGGAGGAGAGGGGGAGGAGAAGGAGGGGGGAAGGGGAGTAGGAGAAGGGGGAGTAGGAGGAGCATGAGGAGGAAGAGGAAGAGGAAGAGGAGGAAAAGGAAAGGGAAGAAAAGGAGGAGAACAGGGAGGAAAATGAGGAAAAGGGGGAGGAGAAGGAGTAGGAGGAGGAGAACACGGTCAGCTTCCATGTCATCAAACGAATGGCGGGGGTCATGACCCGGGGCAGGCTGCTGCGTCGTCTCACCTGGGCGAGGGCTGCCTCGATGAGGCTACTTGCGGCTCGGCCTGTTGGGGGACGGTGGTCCCTGTGCTCTCGGCTCTGGAACTCTCCTCCTGGGCGGCCAGCACCACCAGCCTCTGCTCTGAAGGAACACAGGCCGGGTTCAATGTGTTAATTAAAAGCAGAAAGGAAGCGTTAAATTCGATTATCCCTGCTAATTACTGCCCTCTAGTGGTGATTCCTTGCGGCTGATCGTCCATATATTCAATAAAAAAAATAAAAATGTACATGTTATCTGGTGTATGACCCATCCGTTATTGAAGGAAGGTTACCATCCCTTGCAGGTAGGCAGAAAAAAAAAACGTCAGACTGTAGTGAGCTCTCAATAAATATGCAGGCCGCACTGAAACATTGCGTCTAAGATCCACTGCAGGGCCGTTTGAAGACGGTAGAACAAAAGATAAAAGTAAAAATATCTTTTGAGAGTCTCTCCTCAGGAGGGAAGAGATGGGGCGCTACACTTGTATGAATACATATTAGTTACATCAGCATTTAGTAAAACTGCCTCGTCTGTTCACTTCAACGTTTCTAAACATATTTTAGAAAGAGAAATCCTCCGATAAAACCGTTGGTGTTGCCTGTCTCCTTCCTTTCCCCAGAACCTGGTTTTGCTGACTAAGAGCAGTTCCTTCCTCTTCACCTTGAGGGGGGGGGGGAAGCCCAGCGAGGTCAGTCCCCCTGGTGGCTGACGGAGCTCAGCACGACGGGAAGAGGGCGGGGCTGGGCATCGTTTACCTTCAAAGGCCTTGGCAGCGTCCACCAGATGGGCCCAGTCCAGAGGGGCATCGGCCCCGGCTCCAGGAAGTGGCATCAGCACAGCATCCTGTAGCTGCTGGCTCTTGATGTCCTGGTCTAGGGACAAGCTCTCTGGGCCGGACAGGTCTCCTGGGTAACACGGGGAAACACCAATATTTAAATCTGCGCTGTGAGAGCACGGTTTTAGCGAAAGCATCTTCCAACATCACAAGCGCATGCATTACATCTTCCACAGCGATGTAGTAGAAGAAAACACAAACACACACGTTTAAAAAACGATTCTGCAGGAGCGGCAGGTGAGGTAATACATATAAAAGAGTGAAGCCTGCACACGGTTTATTGCTCCCAGGGTTTTCATCTTGACCAATTTCTATTGGATCCAAATACAACAAACTAATTTTACTTTTTCATATGCATACGTTTGCACTGGAACTCGAACCCCTAGCCCTGCCAGTGCGGACGCCATGCTCTCCCAGTGGAGATGGACAGGACCACCAGGGCCGGAGCAGCTTGTGTCGTCGACAGTGTTGAAGCTTTGCAGAACCAATTCTACACTCACATTTAAATCTGAGACACGGGCATTGCGTTGGTCCATAACGTCTAGAGTCGCTGCTAGGCTGATTAATGTTAAGCATTTAAGCGTGTGACAGCTTTGCATTAACAAGTCTTATTAATCATCTAGCCGCTGTACTCTGTGTCAAGATTCTACCATTGTAAAAACATTCAGTGCTTTTAAATGTCAGAACTGCAATAGTGGTGTTCATTTATTCCCTGACTGTGATGCAAGCGTACGACTCATAAATATGAGTCAGTGCCAAAGCCCTGAGTTAAACCGCCTCCCTACATCAACATCATACAACTACTCACAATACCCTGTGTGGAGTAGTTATCTCGCACAGAGAAACATCAAAAAAATATAGCACAAGCTTTTGCACAGGGAACATTTCCAGCGGCGGCCTGCATTTTTTTAAAAACTCTAACCCAATGGAGAGGCTGCCTCGGGATTTCTGAGGTGTAATTATCCCAGAGTTTCTCCGGGTGTGTGTTCTGAGCCCCGCCTCCTCACCCAGGGACTTGTGGGAGGCCCGGCGGCTTGCGGCGTTGCGGGCGGTGGGCGAGCGCGGCACGGTGGAGCAGGTGAAGAGCAGGTCCCCGGAGGCCCCGTCCCGCGGGGCGGCGGCGGCGGGTGGTGGCGGCGGAGTGGTCCCGCTGGCCGCTGTAGATGCTCTCGTCAGACAGCGTCCTCTGGAGGGACCGGCGGCTGGGCGGCGGTCCAGGGAACAGCGTCTTGTGAGGGACAAAAAGAGGAGAACATGGCGTCAAGTGAGAAGGTGAAGCAGGGCAAAGCCTCTAAGGTCCAGTGGAGTCATACTGTTCCCTAGGTGTACATTTGCTTACATTAAATACATCTAAAACCCCTTTTTTTTTCTATCAAAATTGTGCACGTATATGAAGATTTTACAGAGTAAATTTCGGCGTGTCTTTCAATGTAACGAACGGGCCAGAAAACAGGTGAGAAAACGGAAGGAAGCAACATGGAGGACGGTGGACACTGTTCATGTTGTTCCTGTCTACGCGCCAGGGGCAGGAACCACAACGCACGTCATAGAGTTTGCGCTGGAAAAGGGTAGAAAATGAGCGTGTCCGGGTGGTCTTGTTTCCATCACTGCTGATCGGAGGGTAGAATGTAAAGCCCGTGATTACTGCACTGCAGAGTCATTTGTCCCGGGAATGAACGCAGACTGGAACCTTTCCCACTTCAGACAAAGCCAGATATTTGGGGGTGGTTTGTCCAGTGGGAAAGAGGCTTTACACGCACATTTAGCACTTCAAAGGCTGCTATGTTTCCACACACAGCAAAAGATTAAGCATTACAAACACAGACTAGCTATGATGACAGTAACAATCACAAACAGAAAACATAAGTCAATAGGCCTAGCTTGCTGTTTCCCAATCAACTATGTGCAGAGTCAAACGAAAACAAAGAGCGGGGATAAGAACTGCTGAGATTGGGTCTAAATCAGGGATGGGCAACTTTCATGATAAAGAGGCCCACAGATAATATTATCTGTGGGCCGCACTGAGTGAGGATCTGGTCTAGAACATACGTATCATATGCAAAATCCATAGTGAACCATGAAATATGCTGTCTTTGTTTGAATTCCTTGTCATAGGTATACTGTTAATAACGTTATCTTATTATCTACTGAGTCCAAAACAAAGAACATCATGGGGGGTCAGGGTTAGGGAGGGGGGGGGTTGGCTATTGCTCAATACCTTCTCATCCAGGGTGCTGGGTGGGGGGCTGTCCAGGGTGATGAGCTTCTTCAGGTCCTCCTCCAGGCTGGACTTGGGGGCTTGGCGCAGGGGGGACTGGGCCCCGCGCAGGTTGGCCCGGAGCTGGGGCTGACCGCCCAGCAGGCCATCGCTCTGGTGACGTCTGGGGGGAGCACAGACGGGGAACAATGGTCAGAACTATGAGAAGAACTATTTAATTCATTAAATAATTTCAAAAAATCTGAGTTGTATTACACATGTATGTCTCTTATGTAAAATACCAACTTATAGTTCCCAATTATTATTTAAGGAATACTTAAATGCAAATTACAATTATTATTACAGCTAGTGCAGTTGAAACAAACCGCATATTTTACTGATTACCTTGAATGCAGGCTGAATAGATTGTTCAGTTTAATTAGGTTTTATGGGACAAAATCCAAGGTTAAAACGTAATTCAACAAAAAGCAAGATGGACGCTGCAAGGTAATTCCCGGCTCGGCCACCAGGAGGCAGTGGTGCCAAGAGATGGGAGCAGCTCATTACATTCTGTGCACATGTCACGTTACACCAAGCCACACAAACCAGCTCCCTTAACAGTGGGATCGTTTCTGTATTGAATCGGCAGAATACTCAGCACAGTTTGATACACCCTTCCAAGTAGTCACGGGTGTCAATCAAGAACATCTGTACTCCCTCTGAAGTGCTTACTTGCGGGTGTTGCCAAAGTCCACAGAGTTTACGGTCCCGCCCGGTTTCTTCCAGCCAATCAGGTACTTGGAAGTGGCTCCCTGGCGGGGGTAGAAGCTCTTGGGCCCTGGGGAGAGGTTGGTTGGGGAGGTTGGAACAGCACTGGGCTCCTCTGGGGATGAGCCAGGGCTGCCTGAGCTCAGGGTGCTAGGGGTACAGAGACAGAGATAGAGAGAGGCCGAGAGACAGAGACACAGACCGAGAGGAAAAGATAGATAGAAAGAGACAGAGAGTGTGAGAGAGAGAGAGAGAGCGAGAGAGCGAGAGCGAGAGCGAGAGCGAGCGAGAGAGAGCGAGCGAGATAGAGAGGAATGTTTTAGAAAATTGAAAACTCAAAAGGCAGTTTTTTGGCAGGATTTTTATACTTTTTGGAGTTTGGAGCTGAACTCTTCATAAACAACATATTTTCATGGCCCTTTCAGTTACACAAGCACCGAGACAAAAACGTAAGAGTTAACTTTTACTATCGAAAAAAATGCATACAAAGTTTAGAGGTAAAAAAAAAAGCACGGTTTGTCCTTGCACTTTGAATATTTATTGACTTGAAAAGACTTAAAAAGACAAAGACCATCAAATATGTTTTTTCGAAGGTTTGACTTGAAAAGGCTAGCTTCCAAACAGCCGTGTGTGTCTATGTGCGCGTGTGTGCGCGTGTGTGTGTCTGTCATGAAACAAAGCTGCCAGTGTACAGGTCTGGTGGCGCAGGAGTTATTTCTGGCTGAGTGAAGAGGAAGAGGAAGGCTTTGGATGGTTCAAAGGAGGTGGGATTTAGCGGGGGACAGGGGGGAAAGGGGGGGGGGTACGCCCTGCTGCTGAGCCTTCAAATTCAGCATTCCTAGCTACCACAAGCACCCCCCCCACTGAGAGACAGACAGCCACACACACACACACACAAGGAATTTGGCATCTGGCTGACTGCGAGGTACGCACACTGCATCACTGTCAGCTTAATAAAACATGGATGATTCCGTAGCAGCTTCAAATGTAAAACGCATCAGAAGCAGCGTGGGGGTTTGGGGTGAGGGGGGAGGGGTGATTGGGGGGCTGGGGCCACACCTGGTGCGGGAGGCGGCGTCACTGAAGGTACTGGAGCCCTGGTCCACGGGCAGGGCCAGGGAGCAGGGTGTCTTCCCCGGGCCCTCGTTGGGCCCCATGAGGGCCAGGGTGTCGGGCTTGGGAGGGGAGGCCCCTGCCGCCCCGGGCCCCTGGATCTGCCAGGCCACGCTGTGGTCGTTGGCCCTGAAGGCTCCGGCGGCGGCGGCGGCGGCGCCGGCGTTGGCGGTGGCGACAGCGGTGCCGGAGGACGCGGTGCTGCTGTGGGTGGCGGTGAAGGAGGTAGCGTCGATGCCGCTGTCGGCCGACGCCCCCTGCAGGTAGCCGTCCAGCTCCAGCTCGTTGCGTACGGCGGCGCGCGAGCCCACCTCGTACCACTTGTCCTCGCTGTGCAGAGAGCTGGAGCCGTTGCTGGACAGCGTGTTGCTGCTGGAGTGGCTGGACGAGTACGGGCCCTCCGCCTTCCACAGAGACACACACACACACACACACAGGGTAACAGACACACACACACACACAGGGTAACAGACCCACACACACAGACACAGACACACACACACACACACACACACACACACACAGGGTAACAGACCCACACACACACGGACACAGACACACACACACGCACGGACACAGACACACACACAGACACAGACACACGTAGACAGACAGACAGACAGACAGACAGACAGACAGACAGACAGACAGACAGACAGACAGACAAGCATGCAGACACAGGGACACAGACAGACACGCATGCAGACACAGACACAGACACACAGACACACACGTTAGCGTGCAGACACACACAAGAGGACAGAACAGTGCTTGTTGAACATAGTGTCACATGCACAGTGCATTTCCTCCACAAAGTCCTGAGCCAAAGCCCTTCGGAGGGCACAGGGACGTCCCCACGGAGGGACGTCCCCACGGAGGGACGTCCCCACGGAGGGACGTCCCCACGGAGGGACGTCCCCACGGAGGGACGTCCCCACGGAGGGACGTCCCCACGGAGGGACGTCCCCACGGAGGGACGTCCCCACGGAGGGACGTCCCCACGGAGGGACGTGATGGGACTAGAATCTCTCTCCCTCCAAACATCGTCGTAAAACAAACAAAAAAAAACCACAAAAGGTCAGGTGTCTTTATGGAGGAGCGCGTGGGACAACATTGTCCACAGTTATTATGAAAGATTAGCCATGGGGGAGCGGGCTAATGGAGGTCCCCCCTCTCTCCGACAGGCTGGCGGGGGCTCAGCCGGGACCACCTGTTCTCCGCGCCTCACCTTGTTGTTCTTGTTGGGAGACATGTGGCCGCTCTGCTCCTGCTGCTGCTGCAGCCGTGGGATCGCCGCCTTGCAGGCCACCGTGTCTGCGATAGCGCACACATACACAAGGGGCGGGGACAAGGGTCACATTCCCTTCTTGTTCCACACCCGGCTCATCCAGGTGTCCTTGAGCAAGGCAGCGAACCCTGACTGCTCCTGGTAAGCCAGGTGTTTGGCTTTTGTCAACTGTGATTGCATGAATGGGTTGTCGAATGTATATGTGTTAATATGTGTGTGTGAATGGGTTCATATGTGTGTGAATGGGTGAATGCGTCAGCCGGAATGAATGAGTGAATGAATGTGTTGGATGCGGATGCGTGAATTTGATAACGTGTGTGAAAAAGTAAATGTATTGGATGTGTGTGTGGGTGAATGGGTTAATGTGCGAATGATTGAATGGGTTTGATGCGTGCGTCTGAATAGGTGTATTTTTGCATGTGTGTGTATGGTTGCATTTGTGTCAATGGGTGAATGTGAGGCTTGAAGAGCCACAGTGGTTATAAAAAGGCTTTTCTAAACTCAACTCATGAGTGAAAGTCAAAGTGGAGCAGAGATGTTCCTCCTTACCCATCCCGCTCTTGTCCTGGCTGGTGCGGCCACCCGTTTCCCCCTCGCCGGGCCTGGGCCAAGCGGAGACCACCCCAGCACTGGGTCCGGGCTTGGGGAGGTGGACCGCCTCCCCCATGACCGGCCTCTCTGCAGATCCCGGGGAGCGACCGTTGTTGTGGTTGAACCTGGAGGGGAGATGGAGGGTTGAGGACAGTCCTTCTGGTATAACGCTGTGAGAAACTCTTTTATGTAAAAAAATGGATGGATGGATGGATTTTTTAATGGATTTAGCTACGGTGGAATACTATTAGTACTCTATTTAGTCTCTTAAACTACTTAATAGTTACAGCGATATTGGGTTTTAGGAAGTGACTATAGGAAGTAAGTATTCATCGATCAACGAGGGAATCTCAAGTTGTATAGCATAGTAACCCACAAAGTCCCAGTGATAAATATTAATAATATTATAAACAATAGGTTTAATGGAAGCCAAGCACTCTTCCTACTAGTGTCCATGTACAGTGTTTCTATATATCGGCTATATATTGTTGTTTAGAGGCTTGTTTAGACATGACCAGCAATGATGAGCTTTAACTTGCTCGGGGGGGGGGGTTTTGGAGGGGGGGGTCTGGAATGCGAGGTGACCCTACCCTTCAGGCATAGACTTCTGCCTCCAGTGGACGGAGCTGCTGCTGCTGCTGCTGTCCGTGTAGGGCTGGGTGGGGGTGTTAGCGTTAGCGTTGGGCTGGGCAGAGCGGCCCATGGCGATGGAGCAGGCCAGGGCATAGTTGTCGTTGCCTGGGGAGTACCTGTGGGCACTGGTGGCGAGGGGGGGGGGGGGGAGACCGTGTCAAGGAGATCCATGATGACTCCATTTTGGATTATTTTAACATGATTTAAAAAGAGTAAATAACAAGCATAGTTTAGCAGACGCTTTTATCTGAACCGACTTAAAGTGGATTTAGATACAGGTCACTATGAGAGGCAGGGCAGGAGCTAGGCTTTTTTCCTCAAGGACAGGTTGGGGATATTGGGTATCGAACCCAGGAACTTTTGGCAGAGTCGAACACTGTGGGGTGGGGGGTGGGGGGGGGGTGTCTCAGGCCACATTGGTTTGACAAGTCCCCAATAAAAGTAACCAGACAAACGACAACTTTCTCTTCATTGTATTTTGATATTCACTTAACTAAAATACAAAAAGTGAATCCCTGTCGTTCTGTTTCATTCCTCTAACCCCTGACCCCTTCTAATCTTACATCTACCCTTACCTCCCCTCCTCCACCACATCCTCTCCTCCCTCTTCCCCCTTCAACCCCCCTCCAGCACCCCCACCCGGACCCCCGACCCCTGACCAAAAAACGTAACAAGAGGCAGTGGAGACCTGTTGCCTCGCCCGCTTGGGGTGCGCTTGTTTTACCTCTTGGGGTGGACCGGTCGGCTGTCGCTGGACGCGCTTCGGGGCAGGACCCCCGCAGAGCGGCCCTCCGCCTCGGGGGCCGGGGCCTTGATCAGCGTGCCCCCCATGCCCCCGGTGCGGGCCTGTGGGCTGGAGGACGTGCGCGGCCACTTGGTGTTGTTGTTGTTGGTGCGGAAGGGGAACTTGAACTCGTAGGGCATGCCCTCCTTGTGGTTCTTGTAGTCCACCAGGGGCATGTGGTACAGCTCCGAGCAGCCTCTGCAGTCCGGGGGGGGGGGGGGGAGGGGAAGAGACAGGCTGGTTATGCTGGGTGCCCTCGCTCATACTTGTTGTGGGTTAACTCAAGGCATCAAAAGTCCATTGGCGGAAAATAACGTGAATCCACGCGTATCCCTCAAGGGTCGATCAATAACGCCTCTCTGCAGAGAGAGCTGGTAGTTCCTCAAGATATTTATTAATTAATCCTTTACCTGGAGAGGGTACAAGATCAAATGATCCACGCATTTCCCTCAGAGTCAATCGATAACACTTTGTGCTGATCATGAGCAGAGCAATTTCTTTTTAGAAGCATTTTTTCTCTGAACAAGTGTGTGGGTGTTCAAAGTTTAATCAGGCTAACAAATGTTGCGCAATGAAACAGAAAATACTATGAAAGTGCTGCGTTGACTCGATCAGGAAGTTATTGGCACTTACGTTCTGGCACTAAACGTACGCACCTATTGTTTGTTGTACATCCTTACACTTCAAAATAGTACTTAGCATTGTGTAGCGTCTTATCCTAGCCATCTTTGTTGTATACAGGGAATGGGTTTACCTAGTGATTGTTAGTACTTGGCACCATGAACATCCTAACTGTACCGACAGCGATATATTGCTGTTTCTCTTTCTTCTGAACAATGTACTTATTGTAAGTCGCTTTGGATAAAAGCGTCTGCTAGATGCCCTAAACGTCCCTAAAACGTAAATGTAAATCTCCCCCAGGGCTCCACGTGTACGCCCCGCCCCGCCCCGCTGTACCGCCCACCTGCGCGGCGTGGAGTCCTCGTGGGGGGGGATGATGACCACCTTGACGGTGACGGAGGTGCGCAGCAGGTCGATCATCTGCTCGTGGGACAGCGAGGCCACCGCCACCTTGCAGATCTCCACCAGGCGGCTGCCGGGCCGCAGCCCCGCCTGCCAGGCGTAGCCGTAGAGCTCCACCTCCGCCACGATGCCCTCGAAGTTGACGTGGAAGCCCAGCTGGCCCAGGGCGTTGCGGCGCAGCGTCATCTCCGTGGTCTGGCTGCCCTTGGTCAGGAGCTGGAGGGGCAGGGGGTGAAGGGTCAAGGGTGAGGGGAGGGGGAGGAGGGAGAAGAGGGTGGAGCCGGGGAGTTAAGGGAAGAGGGTGGAGAGGATGGGGTGGACGGTAAGGGATGAGGTAAGATCAGAAGGGGTCAGTGGTTAGATGGGAGAAGCAGAACTACAGGGTTTCACTGTTTGTATTTTAGTTAAATGGATTTCAAAATACAATGATGAAAATTTTGTTGTTAGGGTTAGGGCATTTGAACCCGTTGTCTTTTCGATGCTGTATTTGCATCTTAATACTGTTTTGTATTACAGTAAGTAATATTCCGGTATTGTGTAGGCTGAGAGAGGGTCACAAATTGTTGTTAACATTCTCTAACTCCCAATGAGCTCTCTCTCTCTCTCTCTCTCTCTCTCTCTCTCTCTCTCTCTCTCTCTCTCTCTCTCTCTCTCTCTCTCTCTCTCTCTCTCTCTCTCTCTCTCTCTCTCTCTCTCTCTCTCTCTCTCTCTCTCTCTCTCTCTCTCTCTCTCTCTCTCTCTCTCTCTCTCCTAGGTCCCGCCCTCTCTCTCACCAACAACACAGATCTGAAGCACACCGTTTCAGGAATCCCGTCTTGAGAGGAGGACGCATGGGAACGAGGTGAGGTGTTGTGTTAATCACACAAAGGCTTCATTTGGATACACAATTCGTTTTCCCAAGCCCTCTCCAGCCTTCTTACAATACCATTTTTTACATGAATGTATTAATGCTACGTTCCACCAGTTAACCACATTCCAGTACAACAAGTCAGAAAACCTGGATGCTTTTTATTAGTAGTAATACCAGTTTAAGCCAGCGATAATTCATCACACATAGCATAATATCTTTTGCATGCCAACACTGTAAGATGTCCGCAGATAGAAGTCGGACGGTATTGAGTGTACGATTGATTTAATGAGACATAAATAAGACAGAATTGCTAATAAACAGAACATAACTACATTTTCACTACTAATGATGTGCGGAGCTGACACCTTGGAGGCTGAGGTCGGGTCGTAAGGTTTTCCTAACCTTCCAATTCGGAAATCCATCACGCAGGGGGCGTTCCTGTTGATATTTATGACCGGGAACTTGGCAATTCAGACTTCCCCGTTTGAATGGAATGCAACATAAAACCCTATTACTGTACCCTAGTACTATCACCACCAGACCAAGAGATTATACTTACAAATTCACCGGAGCATAACTCTGCAGTTCACTGGAAACTTGCTGCAGGCAAAAGCAGTTTTCCCCTCCACCTGCTCCGCCCCCATCAGCGCAGATGTAGCCTCGTCACACGGCCGCAACACCTTCCCTCACACACTACACTCTGAAAAACCCTCTCATTTGACGAGCAGCTCCTGGTAATTAACTCCAGTGGCTCCTCTCCCCTCCCCGACAGCTCCTTTGAAGCGTGCAAGAGGCTGACTGAGAGTTGTCGCTCAGACCCCCACCAGGAAGGACAAGGCCCGATATCAGACCGCAGAAGGAGGCTCACGTTTAAGGAGACTACGATGAATAAAAGCCACACAGCCGGAAACCATACCCAGTCCTGCGACAGCCGGCCCTCGGAGTGAGAGATCCCACGTGTTGCCCTTGCGGAGCTCGCAAAGTGCACATGTTGCAATGTCAGGACGATGTTCAAACTACCTCCCCATAAAATGTCCCGCCAGCTGCATCCCATTGCAACCTGGCGTAATGATATCATGTCACCAAATTACCATTTATTACGGGCCACTTGGTGTTTAATCACAGACCTGCAGCGCAAACAGCTGGGGCACTGAGGTGAGTGTAATTAGAGACCCGGTCGTCGCCATGTTAACGTCCCCAACATGGCTCACAAACGGCAGCCCTCGTTTACGGTTGACACAGCCTTCAGTTGCTCTAAATGTAAAGTCACTCGAAAAGTTAAAAAAAGATGAACGCTAATCATAGGCTGAGTTTGTTATGATGCACTTGTCGTTGGTCTAGCTTGGATGGACTCACGGTGTGTCATGAGCGATTGCTGATGACACGGTGGAACGCCTTTGTGCATTCACACGTGTGCGTGTGCAGAAGCCCGCACTCACCTCCAGCCGCTTGACCACCTCGCCAAAGTCCTCGGTGTTGTTGTTGATGGAGCGCAGCGACACACTCTCGCCACGCTCGTAGTATATCTTCATGGAGGCGGGGCTCCCCGACGACCAGCCGATCACGTCGCGCGTGGCGCAGTTGAACACCACCGCCTTGGCGTCCTGGTCCAGCAGGATAATGAACTCGTTGGACACGGCCAGCAGGCACTCCCGCTCGGCGCCCGCCACCTGGTCCTCGGCGTGCACCTGCCAGGTCACCGCCCCCAGGCTGCGGAGCTCCGCCCCGCTGTAGGGCCGCACCCTCTCCCGCCGCTTGTGCGCCAGCGAGATGAAGGGGAACTTCCCGGTGGGCTCCACGGGCGTGCTGGTCACGTGGCGCTCCGCCAGGTCCCGCAGGTACTCCTGTCGCGTGCGCGTCGCCATGGCGCCGAACTTGTCCGACTTGTGCGCGGCGTTCTCGGCGTTGATCACCTTGGCCAGCAGGAAGTCCCTGAAGACGGTGGACTTGGGGAAGGTGACGCCCTGGGGGATGGGCGGGCCGAAGGAAGGCACGTCCTGGGAGCGAGCGACGGCCACGCTGGGGGGAAACGAGAGGAAGCCAAACGGTGAAGCTCATAGGTGCACGACGAGCACATTAACCGCAGGGCCGGTCGTAAATGTTAAATGGACTGCATGTGGCCATGTGGCCACTCAAAGCGCTTCACAATTATTGCCTAACATTCACCCTTTCATGCACACTTTCACACACCAACGGGGGGGTCAACAATGCAAGGCAGCCAACTCGTCTGGAGCAGTTAGGGTGAGGTGTCTTGCTAAAGGACACTTCGACACTAAGCTTGGAGGACCCGGGGATCGAACTAGCAAATTTCCGGTCACCAGCAAACCTGAGCCACACACCCCCATGTCGTCAACCTCACTTTGACATCTACATTCAGGAGTTCCCAAACACATCCTGCGCTCCTTTGTTTCTGCAACAAAAGGTGAGGTCGCTCCCGACAGCAGTGAATGGACTTGTAAAACAACACTAGGAGATCTTTGCAGGGTTTGCCCTTGGGTTATTTTTACCCTATGCACTTGTTGTGCTTCCGCTAGGACTCACACATCTCACAACACCTCCCTTACTCAGACTCCAGCACAATAGTGAAGTCAGGGTACAGTCATAACCTGGATTCCTTATCAACAAACTAAACAAGCAAGGTGACGTTATGCTGTCATTCCCGTACACCAATGGACTTCGACATACTGACATTCATAGATGTTTTGGGACCAAATACTCTTGGAATCCACTCAACAGGGTAACATGGCGGCGAGTGGCAGAGTGCAGGCCTGGGGAGACCATGGGAGTACGCAAGGACAAGACTACTGGTAAAGTGACACTTGTGACAAGCCTGCGTCCAACACGTTTAGCGCAGACATCCTATGCCGCGGGAGAGCAGAGATGTTGCTTAGATCTTTCCACGCCAGCCCACGCGTGACTGCACAGGGCATACATGGACACATATACACGCATTTCCAATTGCAACTGACAAGCGGGGGTCTGAGTAAAGCCACACACACACACACACACACACACACACACACACACACACACACACACACACACACACACACACACACACACACACACACACACACACACACACACACACACACATCACCACTGTCACATCACGCTACAGAGGAGCGTTATCTCAGGAGCTACGATAACAACAACGTTGCATTGACATTACATTTATTTAGCTAGCGCTTACATCCAAAGCGACCCTACAATAAGTGCGTTCAACCATGAAGGTACGACCCGGAAATCACAAGAATCACGCGAGTGCGAACCAGCGAAGCCACAATAGCCTGCTTTTTCTCTCTCTAAACAAAGCCTCTTGTTACGCAATCTGTCCGGCCGGCCCCCGTGTGACTCCTGGTTGTAAAGCGTTGGATTATCACCCGGCGGACTGAGGGCCCTTTGGTCTCGTTAGATCCCCTGTCAAGCACCCTGGGACCTCAAGTTCAGTCGGATCCTGACAAACTGCAAACTGGATGACTACGCTACACGAAGAACGTCAGGTCTAAAATTAAAATGTGTCAGCGCTGGGGGATAGTGCTGCTGCTGCTCAGGAACAGAGGAGGAGTTCGTCAGGCTGGCACTGTGCAGTGGGGGAGCGAGCTCCGGGCTCCAAACGTCACGCGTGTTTGGAGAAGACCCCGGCAAACATTCATCTGTTTGTGTATCAAACAGCCTTCAAAGCAGGCGTGTGCGTGCCTGTGCCTGTGTGTGCCTGTGTGTGCCTGTTTGTGTGTGTGTGCCTGTGAGTACACATGTGCGATTGCTTGTGTACACATCAGTCTCTGAACCACAGAAAAAAAAAAGGCTGGTATCAAGGACAAAAGTCCACAGTTTCCGAATATCCCAAGGTACTGTGCGCTGCAAAGCATCACACACACACACACACACACACACACACACACACACACACACACACACACACACACACACACACACACACACACACACTAGAATAATACTGCTGTTAGCAAAAAAACAGCTACATTACTATATTTAGATTAAAGTGACTTTGCTACAACACCAAGTACAAAAACACAGCAGTTCGTACCTGGATAAATATTCCTGTCCCTGTCTACCAGATATTCCCTACCTTCGTCAGAATTATCAATGAAAAACTAAAGTGATCGGTTTTTTCCTGTAGAACTGAGACCTGGTGACTTCAAGTCGGACCCCCTAAAGACCTCAGCTTAATCCAGATGGAGGTCAGCGAGTGACGGCGTTCCAGGTGCGGGTCACCAGACTCAAGACTCCTGTATCCTAAGTTTCATCCAGGGCCGGAGAACCAGGAGAACCGGAACAGGGAGCCTTTTCTCTTCTTCCTCCTTGTTCATAATAGGTTCTCAATCACAGGACGCCTTAAAAAAGAAATCCTGAACCAAGTCGGGTTCCAATCCGAAAAGAAAGATCCGCAGAATTCCAAAGCGACGACAGCCGGAAAAAAAGCTAAACAAAAACAAGTTGCAACTTCCAGGTTTGGGAGGTGGGCGTGGGTGGGGGGGTTGAGGGGGTGGGGTCTGGAGAGCAGGGTGGGGGTAAGGAGGTCGGGGTGTGACCCAAAAACAATTTGATGAGTTATCAAGAGCCCCGAGAGGCGGTAAGTAGCGCTCCCTACCTAACCCCTGCGTCGGTCTGCTCTCGTTGCGGGCTGCTGGGGCTCTAAGAGGCTCTGCTGATCCACCCTCCTCCTACCCAGGCATCACCACCCTCATCGCCGCTGCGCTCACATGTCCGGCTGAAGGCAGCCCCTCTCTGATGTGTGCGGTGCTAACTCCTTCTGACCAGGCTGCCTCGCGCTGCCCCAAGGCACAGTGGCAGGCAGGGGAGGGGAAGGGAGGGGAGGGAGGGAGGGAGGGAGGGAGTGGGGGTGGTGTATTATAAGAATCTGCAAAGAGTGAGCTTTTGTGAGAGAACTGCATGTGCATGCAGGGGGTGGGGGGAGGGGGTTGGTGGTTGGGGGGATAGGGGAATGAAGTGAAGGCAAAGGGTGCCTGCGTG
This sequence comes from Pollachius pollachius, assembly GCF_949987615.1. NCBI lineage: Eukaryota > Metazoa > Chordata > Actinopteri > Gadiformes > Gadidae > Pollachius > Pollachius pollachius. The sequence continues at coordinate 13,112,150 of NC_136948.1, read as the reverse complement.
CGTGTACGTTAAAGTGACTGCAAGACAGACTCATGGGGAGGGAAAGAGCGAGAGAAGATGGAGAGGGAGACAGAGGGAAAAACAAAAGCATGTATAAAGTATGTGCACGTGGTGCACGTGAGGAGGCTGGGGAAGGAGGAGCGGAGGGTACCGGATCAAAGTGGCTGCACCGTGGTAATGTTTGCGCGTGTGTGCGTGTGTGTGTGTGTTTGAGCGGTTGATGCCATTGTGGCCCCTGAGCGCCCAGGGCTGAGGCTGGCTCCATCCACACACCAACAGCCAGGCTCAGCCCCGCCGAGACAGGGGCTCCAGGGTCAATCTCTCCCCGTTAACCATAATCAAACAAATGCACACAAACGTACAGAGAGAGCCACACACACACACACACAACCACACACACACACGTCTGAGTCTGAGTGCAGGCAGGAAGACAGGGCCACGGTCGCGCAGCAGGCTTTTAAGTGACGCTGGGAGCTGTGCTGGGCAGTCAGTGCTTCTGTCTTAATGCTAGTGAGCATGAGATTGGGACCGCAGGTAGCTCGCTGCAAGTAAAGTAAAGGCTGCTTTAAAAGGTTTGCGGTCAAATTGGCCCCACACACTGAGTCAAGATGGTGACATGCTGCTGGTGGACTACTGGTTGAACCTGCCGCTGCGGTTATGGATAGGTTTGGCTGACGATGACTATTTTCATTGAAAGGAAGTCATTCAATTCTTGACCCCACTTAAGTCCTTTATATTCCTGGCTGGTTGTTGAGGAACATTTCAAAATCTGGCATTGCATAATCTGTGACCTTTATAGACTATAAATAGGATAATAAAGCAAACAACAACCCTTTTTACCTTTTATTTTCAAATCCTTCATTTTTCCATTAACATATTTATTTTTGATAAACTCTTCTTGAAAAACTATGATGACCTCACCTTTGAACGTTTCAAACTAATACCTGGATGAATCCTTAAAAGGTGAACGTGTGTTGAATTCAGCATTAGTATACAGTTGGTTGCATTCTGCACCCTCACCACTAGAGGCTCAACCCAACACACTGCACCTTTAAGCAGCATTTCTCCAACCCCTACAGCAGAACACCCTGTGAGCATGCGCCAACACACAGACTCACCTGTAGCACGTGCTGTCGGAGCAGGGGTTGTGCACGCGCACGATAATGAAGACGTGCTGGAAGTGGGAGCGGATCGCCTTGGGAGTGAAGGGGTGTGAGCCGGGCTCCTGGAACACCAGCGTCACGATGTCGTTGCCGATGTGACGCTTCCTCAGCAGCTGATGTCAGGGAGGTGGAGGGGTCGTTAAAATAACTACAACGTACAACGAATGAACTTCAATGGATGGTTCGCGTTTGCCACGATACAGCATATTAGTTTTGCCGTTATGGATATTAGAGGAAAACGATATTTCAATACTGCTTATAACTGAGCAAAAAAAAAAAAAAAAGGGACTCTTCTCATAGCGAACACATTGCTTATCTTTGGCTAAATGTTGCTTATTTTACCTTCGGAACATCCTTTGCCCAAACAGTTTATAATAGTTACATTCTAGAATGCGCACCCTGATAAGCTGAGAACGGGGCAAGCTTTTCCGATAGTCTCTGGGGCGGGACGTACCTGCTGTTTGTTGTTGGGCGTGTAGGGCAGCAGCGTAGACACGTGGAACATGATCTCGTAGTCCTTGTAGGCCGTGTATAGGGAGTGCGTGCCAGTGGAGTCCGCTGCAGGGGGAGACAGGTCATGGAGTCCATGTTAGGAACTGGAGCCCATGTTAGGAACTGAAGCCCATGTTAGGAAATGGAGCCCATGTTAGGAGCTGGAGCCCATGTTAGGAGCTGGAGCCCATGTTAGGAACTGGAGCCCATGTTAGGAACTGGAGCCCTTGTTAGGAACTGGAGCCCATGTTAGGAGCTGGAGCCCATGTTAGGGGCTGGAGCCCATGTTAGGAACTGGAGCCCATGTTAGGAACTGGAGCCCATGTTAGGAACTAGAGCCCATGTTAGGAGCTGGAGCCCATGTTAGGAGCTGGAGCCCATGTTAGGAGCTGGAGCCCATGTTAGGAACTGGAGCCCATGTGAGGAACTGGAGCCCATGTTAGGAACTGGATGTACTGATGGTTGCTCTTAGCGCAGTGTCTCTTCCCAAGCACAGACAAACACAAGAGTCTGCGGCTGAATCATAGGATTGACAGTCTGAATAATTCCTTTCAATCATCAATATACAACAACAACAATTAATCACATGGTCAGGGACTTGCTTTTATTGGACAATACAAACAATTCTGTGACATTCACGTTTGACCTTGAGCGACTCAAAGCCTAATCTTGTGTGTGAATGGCAGGCCCTTCAGCATCTATAAGGATGCTCCTGGTGAGCTGATGTCCGCCCAGCATGAGAGACAACGTGAGGGGCTTTCCTCTGGGTGAGTAGGGGTGGCCCTGCAGCCCAAAATAGCTCCAAGTAATTACAGCCATGATTGGGATGAGCTGCCGTTTCATCTAACCCTCATTAGGACCATTGAGGGGCGAGTTAGGCAGACTGTCAGTCATATATTAATATAAAAAAAAGAGAGAGAGATCAAAGAATTAAATGAGATGATGCAAGCATATATGACCAGAGCGAGAGAGAGACAGAGACAGAGACAGACAGACAGACAGAGAGAGAGACAGAGAGAGAGAGAGAGAGAGAGAGAGAGAGAGAGCGAGAGAGAGAGAGACAGAGAGAGAGACAGAGAGAGAGACAGAGTGAGAGCGAAGAGAGGAAGCAAGGAGACAGAGGGAGAAAGAGCGTGAATGAGGTCAGGTGAAAGGAAATATTTAACAGAAAACCAGATAAGAAGGACAAAGGATGCAGTCCCAAGGGGCAACCATAAAAAAGGGGGAGAGAGTTTTAAAGTGAAAGCTAATCTTGTGAATGTGTTGACAGAGCCAATGCTGACACCTGAATGACCTCTGCTTTACAAGCGCAGATCCGGTTAGCCCCCAGGGAACGCCAGCATCAAAATGCATTATGGGTTTAAAGGAGTGGGGGGGGGGGGGGGGGGGGGAGGGAGTGGTAGGACAATCAGGACAGGAGGGTGCAAGGTGTGTGTCTGTGAGGTCTGTGTGTTAGTATGTGTGTGTGTGTTTATGATTAAACTTTCTTCTTTGAGGATGCTTCTCATTATGCATTAGAGATCGGTCAAGTTTGGGTATTAGATGAGGGACTGGTCTAGGTATGAAATTCAAAACGATAATACACTATAACACAGCATACCGTGCAGACTTTAGACACGGGGTGCTGTTTGCTCATGGGCAGCGGCTGGCTGTGGTGGAGCTCAGGTGAAGGGATCATAGGAGCGACCCAACGTAAAAGAGACTGTCACGCGGCACCCATTCTAATGAGCACCCCCCCCCCCCCCCCCCCCCCCCCCGACCCCCACCCCCACCCCCTGGGAGAGTGTGGGGAGGCGTTACTTTTGGTGTCGAGCTGGGCGCGGTACTTGAGGAAGCCCTTGAGGCGGACTTTGTCCCCCAGCAGCTGGAGGAACTCCTCCAGGGCGGGGCCGGCGTTCTCGTTGTTGTACATCTCCTCCTCCGTGCTCTGGCCGGCCCGGCAGTACATCACCCCCACCTTCACCTGGAAGCTCAGCTGGAGATGCGCGCAGAGCAAGGAAAAAAACACGCACACACACAGAAACACACACACACACACACACACAGACAGAGAAACAGACACAAATACAAACACACAGCGAAACGCACAAACAAACAAACGCACAGATGTATGTAGAGAGAGACACACACACACACACACACACACACACACACACACACACACACACACACACACACACACACACACACAAAAGAGTGAGTCACTTTATACACAGAGTCAAGATGTTATACATTCACTCCTTCACAGAGCAAGGAGTCGTGGCACTTCCAGAACAGTGACTTACCCACTTGTCCGACACTGGCTCCGAAGCCCACTGGGAAGAACTCTCCCTCTCTTACTGGCTCTGGGCCTCCTTACCCCCTGACTCTGCCTCTCTGGCTCTGGGCCTCCTTACCCCCTGACTCTGCCTCTCTCGCTCTGGGCCTCCTTACCCCCTGACTCTGCCTCTCTCGCTCTGGGCCTCCTTACCCCCTGACTCTGCCTCTCTGGCTCTGGGCCTCCTTACCCCCTAACTCTGCCTCTGGGCCTCCTTACCCCCTGACTCTGCCTCTCTCGCTCTGGGCCTCCTTACCCCCTGACTCTGCCTCTCTCGCTCTGGGCCTCCTTACCCCCTGACCCTGCCTCTCTCGCTCTGGGCCTCCTTACCCCCTGACTCTGCCTCTCTCGCTCTGGGCCTCCTTACCCCTTGCTCGTCCAGCTTCATCAGCTGCTCCGTGACCTTGGGCGTGTTGAGGGCCAGCCGTAGACAGGACACGTCCAGCTCGGGCACCAGGTACTCCAGCACCTCCTTGATGGGCAGCCCGCGCACGGTGGCGTGCTTGGCTGTGGAGGGCACCGCGTCCTCCAGGATGGAGCCCCGAAGAGTGGTCAGCTGGTGGGGGAGACGGGGCCGAGAGAGGAGGGGGAGGGCATGGATGGATGGATGTCAGGAATCCTGCCCTTTTGATATTTTCTACAGCTATAGCTATTGCTACAGCTATTGTTATATATATTGTTAAAGCTATTGTGATAGATATTGTCCCGCTGACAATATAAAGCAAGCAATATTAAGAGCGTACACAGAAGGGTAGGGCATACACACGCACACACACACACGTGCAAACACACACGCACAATCTGCCGTGGCTTTTGAAAAAGTACTCCCATGCCCTGAGAGAAGTTGACATAAACAACAACAACACCACGAGAGGCTGTTTTAATTCCATCTGTGGCCGGGAGTCAACAGAAAGCACTGGAGAGTAGGGAGCAAGGCTCTGCAGCAGTCTGCAGGGCTCGGTGTAAATAGAGCCCTGCATTGTGCTCCATCGCGGGGAAGAGCCTGATAACACTCGCCTATCATATGCAGCTGGAAGGGAAGGGTGGGCGAGTGTTGTTGTATGCATGGGGTTGGGCCCTGACAATGGACCCCTGTTCTCCAGGTATGTGAGGGTGTGTGGGGGTAGGTGGCTGGGGATGTTGTCTTTAGATATTTTGGTCCTTGGGGCCGTCAAGCCCTTAATCACACACACACACAAAAACACACCGTCACCTAATACGATAATTGGGCAAAAATAATATTAGTCGGGAGCTTGTCTATATTATTCTAGCTGTGTATAGATGTCGTATGCAATCGTCGTGGAGCGTGAAGACCGGTTCTCAGCGGCCTAACCGACTGGGGTTCTCAGGTGGCAGGGCTCTGACGGGCTATGGAGGTCAGCAGAAAAGTACATGTCCTGAAGTGTGTCCCCACAGCTGTGGTCTGACTGACGGGGCCTGCAGGGCTGGCTGCAGGAAGAGGTGCAGAGGTTGCTGCGGGTTTCGCCCCGAGGAAGTTCCCCGGCGAGAAGCAGAGGAGAGCTGGGGCGATAAATACACAGTGTGGAGGAGACATCCGGCCTGAAGCCAGGGGCCTTTGAACACTCAGTGACCTCACCCGGAATGGCATCCCAGTTAAAATATAGATATTCCGTTGTTACTTAAAACAATTCCAAACTGACAACAAACGACCGAATACTCAAAAGTAAAATCTTTATAGTTCTCGGTTGGTCAAACGCATCGGTCAAAACTAGGCGCTTTTAAAATAACTATGAAGGAGTGATTCCACGCGGTGCAGTACGAACGCCGGTGCACCACTGACCTCGCTGGTTCGGAAAATGAGGCGGTAGTTGTACTGCTGGCCCAGGTCCTTCTCCTCCTCCAGCTTCTCCCTGCGCAGGCTCACCGCCACAGGCCCCAGCGCCTCATCCATCCCGAAGTAGCTCCAGTGCTCTGAAAGAGGAAACAGACGCAGGGATAAGGCATAACTACAAAGCTCTCCGATGAACCTACTCCATTGCTCCAGAGCCCGGGCGGTAGGGCGTCTCACCCCTCAGGTAGAAGAACTTGCGGTAGTAGTAGGCCCCCAGGTCCACGTGCTCCACGATGTAGTGCTTGCCCTTGTCGCTGAGCGCTGAGCTGTGGCCCTCCTTGGGGCCCTCCAGCACCGCCACCCCGGCGTTGGTGCAGTGGGAGCTGACGGCCGTCTCGTAGAGACCCCCCTCCCCGGCCAGGACCCCAGGGCCCCCGCCCCCCGCCCCTCCGCCCACCAGCCCCAGCCTCCGCCTGCTGGCGCCGTCCGCCCCGATCTCGTTGCGGAAGCAGGGGCAGCTGAGGAGCATCTCGTTGCTCTGCTCCTCCTCCGAGTCGGGGCCCGGGCTGTCCCTGGCGTTCAGCTCCTCCTGGCTGCCGCCGGGGGAGCTGTAGGGCAGGCTGTGGGTGGAGGAGAGGGTGGAGGTGGCCGAGGCGGCGGCGGCGGCAGAGGCGCCCGTGGTGGTGTTTTTCCTCTTGCTGGCCGTCTGCCGCAGCTGGATGACGTCGTTGAGGTCGAAGAGCATGCTCTGGACGTCGTAGTGGGAGAAGCCCTTCTGGCTGGCCCAGGGCTTCAGCGGCGGCCCCGCCTCCTCCGACCGCCCGTCCTCCGCGTCTGACCCGCCCTTGGGCGAGTCCGACTCGCCGCGGACGCTGCGCAGCTTTCGGAATATGGACTCCCCTCCCGTCTCCGACTTGGAGCGCCTCTTGGGCGGCTTGTCGCGGTCCTTGGGCTTGGGGGCGTCGACCTCTGTGAGGTTCTCCTGCTGGAGGTCGGCGTTGGATTGGCCGACGCTCAGCAGCCCCTCCAGGCCCTCGGGGGCGTCGCTGCGCTGGTCCGCCGCCTCCCCCTGGTAGCCCTTGAGCATGTCGAAGAAGCTGTCCCGGGACGGCCCGTGCTGGTCGATGGAGGACGTGCTGCCGTACTCGCGGTGCAGCGGGGACCACTTGGCGCCCGGTGTGGGGCCCCAGTCCTCGCCGCTCTCCCCGCTGCCCTCCATCTCGCTGATGGTCATGTCGCTGTTGCTGCGCTGGCGGATGCGGCGCTGGCGCGGGTTCCTGTGGGCGGGGCCCCGGTACTCTCCCGGGGACAGGTAGTGGGTGTCGGAGCTGTAGTTGTTGGCCTGGGCCTGAGTCCTGTTCTTCAGCGTGTTGTGGATGTTGCGCAGCATGGAGGAGTCCTGAGGGCTGATCAAGAGGCCTGATTTGTGGGACTGACCGCCGCCGCCACCCGGCGCGCCCGGGGTCTGGCCCTCCGTGGGGTGCCACAAGCTCATCGCCATGTCCTTTCGAGGGGGCCAGTCGGCTACTCGCGCACGCACGCCCATCTTAGGCACACCCGTACCCCCTGGGGGATGGACATTATCAGAACGCGTGGGCAAGGCGCTGCCGTTGACCATCCGAAGGTGTTTGGTGTAGAACTCGTCTGTGGCAGGGATCGATCCACCACGCTCCATCGGTGGCGGAAGCTTCAGGCTGGTCATGGCATCAGGGCCTGAGGCAACAAGGCACTTAGCAGGGGGGCATGGCTGCCTCTAGGACTGCATGCAGGTGGCTGAAGTCATGGGCAGCCTTCTCTGGATCAGGCGGAACCCAAAGGACGAGGCCTCCTCAAGCCTTCATGCCGCAACCTTTTCTGGGTCAGGCCGTTCCAGGGAGTCGTGTCCGTAATCTAAACGTATGTCCCTGAAATAAGAGCAGAAGAAAAATGTGAGTTTAGGTACTTCAACAGTTCATATGAAACCTTCCCTTGAGGAAATGTTCCAAAAGATGTGACACTTGAGACCAACATGCTCCTTTCAGACTTCTAAACCAGTTTTTCATTTCCATTTCCACAGCAGTGAAAGGGAATGGATGAGTTTAGGAACGGGCGGGCTTAACAGAATTCTGCTTACTTTCCTTCTGCTAGGGCGTCACTGAGTCCATACAGAGTGTCTGAAATGTTATTTACAGATAAGGCATGGCTTTCAAAACCAATTTCGGAATAAGCATCTTGGGGGAAACATGAAAGCTTGGCCAAATGTAAAATAAATTGCATTCCCTCATTAAAACTACAAGCCTGCCTCTACGCTCATCTGTTCAATTCTCAAATGAAATGTGTAAAGTGGATGTTGCTGGCAATTTAATAAAGTAATGTAAGACTTACTTATTCATGCCGTGCCCTATGTAAAAAAAATAAAAATATACGATGCTTCCAATAAATCGAAATCTTCTGAATCAAGTCCAGTCCTCAGCTGGCAGTGCCCTGAATGTGCTGCTGTTGTTGATAATGCTGCTCCTTTAAGGACTCTTACCGAGCAATCACTTAAGGAGTGATTGCTTACGTACCCAAGGAGTACGTAAGAAAATAATATAAAAAAATATATATATGTATAAAAATACACACACACACACACACATACACACACACACACACGTCAGACATCAAAAGCAAGCAGGCCCTTTGAACGTTCTCTGAGACCAGGGTGATGTTCCTCTGCGTGGCAGATCGGGCATATTTGGCAGCCTTACACCGGGGGAGATTAAGGGTTCCTCATCTCAGTCGGCCCTGGCTGGCTATGGGCTGTGATCACATTATCCACTGGCTGTCAGAGCTGTGATGGTCCTACTGCACAGTCACCTTCACACAGCACACAGACCCCCGCCAGCCAGCGCCAGCTCCCACAGCTGCTAATCAGAGGAGAGATGGCTTCCAGAGCACTAATTCACTTGCGTTATATGCTACTAAACCTTGGCACGCACATTCTACACGCGGCCTAGTGAGGCATAAATTGTGTTTCCCCCCCAGTAATTTCAAGAGGTTTTTTGTATAATACACAACTCCTACTGTTCTGATCTATGTTTGGAAACCAGTGCACGGTAAACCCACAGGCGGCTAGCAACAACATCGGACCCTAACGGATTGCTGTTGGTCAAAAGCTCCCAACACACACGCGCGCACACACACGCACACGCACACGCACACACACACACACACACACACACACGTGTTTTAATATCAACAGCTAGGCATTAGGCATCAGGTAAACAGTGCTGGTACCAATACCCAGAAGGGATTGGTTTTGGGCGGTGCCTCAGGGATAAGCTCTCTCTCCTAGCTTTGTTTTCTGAAAACAAACCTATGAAACCGAACACTGCGCTCCAAAACCTGATCCCCTCGAAAGCTGGGAGAGAAATTAAATAGAACTGCAGAGGGGTCAGCTTTACAGAGAGAAACTGTCCGACCAGAGCACTAATACTGGAATGCTGGGAAACACAAAGGTCAGGTGAACGGATGGATGCCCACTTCTGTATTTTTGGGGTACTTTCAGCTGTAAGCTAAAAGACAAACGATGTAGGCTCATCCATTCAACTGACTTTTGACATTTAAGAAGGGCTAATCTACCGGCTGTCTCTAACCCAGTGCAGGTTTCCTTACTGCGTACAACATGATGCAGCCAGCCAGGGGAGGGGAGAGGGTGTGTTTAGAGGGACACTCCTTCATGCAGTTGTGTGTTGAGAACTTGTGAACATACACTTCCCTCCCCCCATGGCCCCCAGCAACACCTATTATTTATTACTATGTTTTTCCTTGCCTCATCAGCAAGTCCCATTAATAAAACAGTAGCACATTTACATCCACAACTGCTCCGTTTATGCATGCATACGTATTTGTATACTACTATAACATTATTATTATTTTTACATATGTATGCGATTACAGTGGTCCTTTCTAAATAGTGATGTGTTGGAATGAGTCGTTACGGAGACAGATGTTACTCTGGCAGGGCAGAGTGGACATGTGTGTGTGTTGACTAAGCGAAGCTAACTTCCTGTAATGGGGGCTGGGCTCTTCCAGCTGCTCTGGCGGTCCTGTCCAGAATGAGGGAGACACACACCAGGCCAGGGATGATGTCATACTAGGACGCCCGGCCTTGCTACTGTTGTTGTACGCAGACCACACACACACACACACACACACACACATGATAGCCCGCATGGTGTGTATGAGTGATGACTGAGTCACATGCGGGGTAATTCCCATGTTCCCTGTAGCGCACACACACACACACACACACACACACACACACACACACACACACACACCAGATGAGCAATGCAATGATTCCCAAAAATATAAAGCGCAGGAGTCATTGATGAAATGGTGTGACATTCCAACATATCTAGGGCAGAGATGTCTTTAGGGTAATTCTTAGGCCACACGCCGTTGACTTACTCCTGCTAGTGAAAATACTTGCCAAGTGTTGGGTGAAATTGTTTATTAGCTTTGACAAGCTCTACGGCCTCAAAGAGGGAATGTGTGTGTGTGTGTGTGTGTGTGTGTGTGTGTGTGTGTGTGTGTGTGTGTGTGTGTGTGTGTGTGTGTGTGTGTGTGTGTGTGTGTGTGTGTGTTCTGAACTTCCCCTACAGAGTGAACAAGTGTCTCAGACTCCCTGGCAGAGGGAACAAAAAGAGGAAAGATCGCCCGACAAGCTTGTAATTACAGCTCGGGTGAATAGGGTCTGAATGACCGACACCAAAGTCTCCAAACAGAAATCCTCCATTGCTCTCAGCAGTCCTTCTCTCAGAGCGGTCTGGTGGGCACAGGGTTCCCTCTGTTCTGCTCTGGAAACCACCAGAGCCCCCACTTCACAACCACAACCCAGTGATGACTGGGACCCTGAGACATTCCTCCCTGATTGCTAGATTGTGCTTCCCTCAGGGTGAACAATATTCCTGTGTGCGTGTGTGGGCATGGGAAGTCTATCAGTGATTTGCTTTAAAATATTGGATGGAAGGAATTTTCAAAGGGTTTTGAACTTTCCAGTAGGGGACTATTTAGATTTTAGTTAGATGGGTATGTCTTAATCTGTATATTGTATATAGGATATGACTTCTGTCAATTTGTAAAAGAAGACCTCCCTCAACACACCTGTTCACAGCAGACCGAGAAAATAAATCAAATCTAAAATAATCAAACGAATGAATCTGATTCTACGATGGTAAGAGGAGAGAGAATAGGCATTGTCAAAAATCTGAGAGCGTGATCTGATGATGAGGCAGATGGAGGAGCCCCGGCTGGCTGGTGGGAAGGGAGAAGCGGGGGGTCGGTGAGAGGAAACAAAGGAGCGGTCCGTGGTCACGTCCCGCCGCACTGGGATCTGCCTCACATCAAACACAACCAGCGCTGTGATGTAATCCACCCAGCCTGTCATCCCCTCCCGCTTCCTGAAGAGCACCCTGGTGATCAGCGCACGCACGCACGCACGCACGCACGCACTCTCACACACACACACACACACACACACACACACACACACACACACACACACACACACACACACACACACACACACACACACACACACACACACACACACACACACAAATAAGAGGCACAATTGAGTGACGCGGGTACAATCTGTTTGTTTTCGGAGGGATTTTTCCCACAGAGCCGAACAGCGGGAGAGGTTTTGACTGGATCTATTGGAATGTGCAGCAGGACCGTAACAACAAAGGACTGTAAGCAAGGCTGGAGGTCACCCAGAGGTCAAACTGAGAATGAGTTGCTTTTCTTTTTCTTTTCCTTAGACCCTTAACCTCACAGCTTCCCCGCTTGTAGGAGCGCCTGACCAGGGCAGTGCAGTCCAGAGCAGGGACAGGGCTGTCCAACCCTACTAGGGAGGAGTGCGAGTGAGTGAGTGAGTGTTTCTCTGTCTGTCTGTCTGTCTGTCTGTCTGTCTGTCTGTCGGTCGGTCTGTCGGTCTGTCGGTCGGTCTGTCGGTCTGTCGGTCTGTCGGTCTGTCGGTCTGAGATGAGGGGTCCACATGGGTCAAAAAAGGCCAACAAAAAAGACGGACAGGTAGCGACAACGCGCGACTCCCTCCCCCTCCTCCTCCTCCTCCTCCCCCCCCTCACCCCCAGGCTGATCTTCTTCCCCGCCCGATGAGTAAAGAGAAAAACTCGAAACCTTAGAAAAGGGGAAAAAAATACGGGAGGCGTCTGCTGCCAGGCGATGCCAGCCTCCTCCAACCACAAGTGGAGAGACTCTGGAATTCCACCAGATCTGTCAGAGGCAGGGGGGAAGGAAAGCAAGAGCGAGCGGCATGTTCGGGCAAATCCCGGCAGTGACATGTTGTTGCAGTCAGGATGCTGAATGTTGACCGTCCAGGGGACCGTCTGCGAGGGGAGAGACTGGTTGTGGAGAGCATTCCTCTGTTGGAGCCCGAGAACACCACGGCCATGTCTGGCTCGCGGTTTAGCTCAGGGCGCGACCCCTGTGCTCCGTGGAATGCGTGCTCTCGGATGTGGTGGCACTCCACGATTTAGAGCCAGACAATCGGAGCGACGAATCGCTCGACCGACCGCACAAAAGGTCTGCGCCGACGATCCGGCATAAATTGGAAGCACTTGAGAGAAACCCGTGGCTGCGTGTTTTCCATCACTTCTGCGGCCTTGCTCTGAGATTGGGTATTGTTCGAGACGCTGGGGCCTTTGGCTAGCAGAACACTGCTTTTCAGCACGGTTCAATGAGGAGTAAATTAGCTTGGCCCTACCGTTGGTAGCGTCTTCTTCCCCTCACATTCTAACACGATAGAGAGACCACTTGTAGACGAGAGGCAGATTATATTAACCAAGGATAAACCCAGAGCCGGGTGTTTCTCTTGTCCTCCTTTTCTAAAGCATTCCTGCAATGTTTTACTTTTCTCACAGGGCGGGACGGCACTGAATAAATGGTGGCCACAGACACTTAACGTTGTTTTTAGCCGCGGCCGTTAAATGCATTCCTGCTTCAATACGGCGCGATGATGTGTGGGTGGGCTCCGGGCACACACAATGAAAGTCCAGTGTGCTGCTCCGACACGAGGTCCCCCTTACCTCGCCTGAAGAGCTAAATTGCATTGGTTTTACATATTGGAGTGGTCCTCCATTCGTTCACATCGAACGCTCGCTAATGTCGTCGTGTTGCGTGTTACCCACCGACCGCCTGTCAGACCCAGAGACCAGAAGACAGAGCTCAGAAATCTCCCGGTTAGCACGCCGTATGTTTACAGCTTGTTGTGCGGTAATTACAGGACTTTACAACCCGTACGCGGGTCTGCGTTTATTGGGATTGTGTTTCAGCGCCCCAGGTTTGATGTGGGGACTGGCGACGCAGCGACTGGTCGCGTTCTCCCTCTTAGGTATGCAGCGTGAGGCTGACGGAGAGGAAGCGCCCGAGGGGCTGCCGAGGCCTGGAGAGGAATGTAAAAAACCTGCTAATGAGGAGGCGGCCTGTCTGCCGGAGACTGGAGAGCAGCACCGCGCTCCGGCTTTGGGGAAGGTGGTCGTCTGCTGCTCTAGGCTGCACTTTCCCCCTCCTCTGCGTGCCCGCATGCCTGCCCTCCTCCGGCCCGCTCTCCTGACAACCGCCGCGCCCGGCCTGGGTAGAGCCGCTCCATTATTCCATTAGAGACACTGAGCTGGGAGCAATATAAACACACACACACACACACACATACCAGGTCCACAGTGCGCCCACACACACACACCAGGTCCACAGTGCGCGCCCACACACACACACCAGGTCCACAGTGCGCGCATACATACACACACACACACACACACACACACACACAAACCCGGCCTCTAAAGCCAACCTGGAGGTTTGAGTGACAGCGAACACACACAAACACATCAAAGCCCCTAGGTGATCATGGGAGTAGCCAGACCGTGAAGACAGACGCATGGAGGTTGTAGTAGAAGTATTCTAACTATGTAGTATTCAGGAGGTGCTTTTGACAACATCAACACAGGTCCTCTTTGACACATGCAAAGGAAACCACGTCTCACACTGCCAAAAGATAAGGTAGTGTTTGGATAGCGACTCCACCACATTCTCTGCTCTTCCAAAATAAAATAAATCACACGTAAGGGGAGCGTTCAGGAACCAAAGTGGGGATAATCCAGGAAATGTGATGCCACAGGGACGCCCTAACACCCCCCAACTCATATTAAATATGAAGTTCCCGAGGGACGACAGGGAGTCAATCATATCTCCAAACGTCTTCATCATGCAGTAATAGCCTCCCACTCTCATCTCCCCAAAAACACGCCAGCTTGCCAGCGATGTTATTCGCACCATTGCCAATAGCTATTTTCTTTTACATAGGTACGCCCTGGCCCCTGCAATCTCTAAGGCTAAACACGGCAGACATGTTTACAACCACTTGTCTAAAGTTTGCCTGGTGGGGGCTTGAGCCACGGGGGGTCTGACCCTGGCCTCACCTCAGGCAAACGGGAGCATCTCCCAGCAGCAGGCCTGGTTAAGTGGGGCAGCATGGAGCTCATGGGGAGAGTCAGCCGCCAAGAGGGGGACTTAGTGACATAGTGTTCGATAGTACTATCCGCAATGCAACATTGAATCAATATTTAAACCGACTTTTGGCAACGTGTTGCAGTAAAACCCCTTTTTCGACCAAGTATCAAATCCACCCCATCTGCGCATTTGGGAGCGTTATTCTTTGTTTATTTGAGCATGTGTGTCTGTTCCTGTGTGTGTGTGTGTGTGTGTGTGTGTGTGTGTGTGTGTGTGTGTGTGTGTGTGTGTGTGTGTGTGTGTGTGTGTGTGTAAAGAGGGGGAGCTGGCAAGTTTTGTTCAAGTGGAGAATCAAAGTAGAAGAGTCTTGAGAGTGTGTGTAGTAGCAGTATAATTAACACAAGTGTTGAATTCAGTCGGGGGGGGGGGGGGGGGGGGGGGGGGGGGGGGGGGGGCAGAGAGGCAGATTTTCTCTCGCTTCCTCCTGTAATCCTCCCCCTTTCTCCCCATGCCAGGAGCCAAGCCCTTAAGACAGCCACAGGGCAGCGAGTGACTAGGCCTGTGAGGCTTTTGGTGCTGGTGGTGGAGCATGCAGATATAGCACTTTCAGAAGCCATCTCCCTTTCAGAGCCGAGGAGCTATCTGGTATAACACAGACGTTGCCCGTGCACTCATACATATCAGGAGACAGTCACCACACTTCACAGGCTGCAGCAATGCTCAGAGACAGAGAGACACGTCAGGGCTGTGGGAAAGTAGCCTGAATTGGGGAATCTACATCTGGGAAAAATCTGGAAACAATTGGAATTATGTTTAGTAGTTTATTTTAGGTCTGCATGAACTGATCTAAGAGAAGATGTGGGGTGGTACAGGGCAGGGTTACAGGGTGTTTTTTCATATCAGGGTGTAGGGTTAGGATGGTTAGGATGGGTCGTGTTAGGTCAGGGTGTATCGTGTTAGGTCAGGGTGTATCGTGTTAGGTCAGGGTGTATCGGGTTAGGTCAGGGTCTATCGGGTTAGGTCAGGGTGTATCGGGTTAGGTCAGGGTGTTAGGTCAGGGTGTATCGGGTTAGGTCAGGGTGTATCGGGTTAGGTCAGGGTGTTAGGTCAGGGTGAATCGGGTTAGGTCAGGGTGTATCGGGTTAGGTCAGGGTGTATCGGGTTAGGTCAGGGTGTTAGGTCAGGGTGTATCGGGTTGGGTCAGGGTGTATCGGGTTAGGTCAGGGTTGTGTTAGGTCAGGGTAGTGTTAGGTCAGGGTGTATCGGGTTAGGTCAGGGTTGTGTTAGGTCAGGGTAATGTTAGGTCAGGGTGTATCGGGTTAGGTCAGGGTTGTGTGAGGTCAGGGTAGTGTTAGGTCAGGGTGTATCGGGTTAGGTCAGGGTAGTGTTAGGTCAGGGTGTATCGGGTTAGGTCAGGGTTGTGTTAGGTCAGGGTTGTGTTAGGTCAGGGTGTATTGGGTTAGGTCAGAGTGTATTGGGTTAGGTCAGGGTGTATACAGCTGGTCAGGGTGTATAGGTATGGTCAGCGTGTATAGGGTTAGGTCAGGGTAGTGTTAGGTCAGGGTGTATACAGATGGTCAGGGTGTATATGGATGGTCAGAGTGTATTGGGTTAGGTCAGGGTGTATACGGCCGGTCAGGGTGTATATGGATGGTCAGGGTGTATAGGGATGGTCAGGGTGTATAGGGATGGTCAGGGTGTATAGGGTTAGGTCAGGGTGTCTAGGGTTAGGTCAGGATGTATAGTGTATCGGGTTAGGTCAGGGTGTATTGGGTTAGGTCAGGGTGTATAGGGTTAGGTCAGGGTGTACACGGATGGTCAGGATGTATAGGGTTAGGCCAGGGTTGTGTTAGGTCAGGGTAGTGTTAGGTCAGGGTGTATCAGGTTAGGTCAGGGTGTATCGGGTTAGGTCAGGGGGTATCGGGTTAGGTCAGGATGCATAGGGTTAGGTCACGGTGTATTGGGTTAGGTCAGGGTGTATACGGCCGGTCAGGGTGTATAGGGATGGTCAGGGTGTATAGGGATGGTCAGGGTGTCTAGGGTTAGGTCAGGGTGTATAGGGATGGTCAGGGGTTAGGTCAGGGTGTAAAGGGTTAGGTCAGGGTGTCTAGAGTTAGGTCAGGATGTATAGGATGTATAGTGTATCGGGTTAGGTCAGGGTGTATACGGATGGTCAGGGTGTATAGCGTTAGGTCAGGGTTGTGTTAGGTCAGGGTAGTGTTAGGTCAGGGTGTATCGGGTTAGGTCAGGGTGTCTAGGGTTAGGTCAGGATGTATAGTGTATCGTGTTAAGTCAGGGTGTGTCAGGTTAGAGTACTACAACCTGCTTTCTAACAGAGTGTTGAGTCTGGCATTTCAGAGTGTGCTGTACGTTTGTTTGTTTGCTCTTATGATTATCTGGATTTCACAATGCATGCCCCAGATGGCCCTGAGCCAAATTGTACCTTTAGTCCTCTTGTTGATTTTGTCGCTGCTCAATTGTAATGAACTCTGAATGGAAGTAGAAGAGCTTAATACTGTGAGTGTGTGCACTTGTGCTTCTTTGTGTGTGTGTACGTGGGCATCTGTGTGTACGTGAGTAAGTGAGTGAGTGAGTGAGTGAGTGAGTGAGTGAGTGAGTGGGTGAGTGAGTGAGTGAGTGAGTGAGTGTGTGTGTGCGGTGTGTGTGTGTGCTTGCTTCTGTGTGCGTGTGGCTGAACAGGAACTCAGCATGTGGCTCCGGCAAACGAAGCAGCAAGGTCAGTTGACAATGGCTTGTTAGGTTCTCTCTGCAACAGAGGTGTCAACATGGCAGAGAACTGCAATGTTTGGGAACACTCGGCACCCGACCTCCCTGAAGTCATGAAGTCATCGCCCACAGAAGGGTCAAAGCTTCCAGACACCATCTTGCTAAACTCGTCCTTTCAATCACCAAATCACCATCTTGCGAAACTTTTTTACAAATGATATATTTGTTTGGTCAAAATCACCAAAACAAACAATTATCAGCCTACCCATCATCAAACTGGGATGATGGGCGGGGAGTGGGAGGTAGAAAATGAATGGCGATGTTTGCATGGCTATCACTGCAAACGTTAGCCCATAGAACACATGGAGGCCAAGAGCTCCAAAAGCTTCACTCATTCCCAATTTACTGTCATTGCCTCCATCACCCATGAAGTCTAGCCCTGCAAAAAATACACAATCCAATCTTTTCAAACGATGGCATTTATCAGGAGACGGAGAGGAAACAGGGTTGATGTCGATGGCGCTGTGTCTCCTGAATAGAGATATCCTCATAACAGCTTACCCTCCTCTCCTTAAATGGGAGGTGAACTAAAAGAGAGAAGGGCTGGGCACGTGTTTTTAAGAGCGTTCCCTGCAGGGCTGCAGCTGCTGAGTCCAGGGGGAAAAATAGGCTTTGGTAGCCGGTTGTGATTCGTCAGGAGGACAAGGGCTTTGAAGAAGAGGGAGATGGCAGAGGGGAAACTTATGAGCGTGGTGAGTGGGGCACCCGCGGGTGTTCTCTGCCTCATCTCTAGAGGAGCTGCTCCCCACCGCAAACACAGACTTATCCCCCCCCCCCCCAGCATCTGTTTCCATGGCGAGGAGCACAGGTGTGCCTGTGCTAACCATAAGAAGCACACATAGACAAACACAATCACACACACACACACACCATTTCAGGCCACTGCACACAGATCAGTGCTATATAAAACGCTAGCATACAAGCACACCACTTTTGAATCCGACGGAACAAATGGATGCAAAGATACACACTGTATCTCTGCACGCTTTCCAGTCATTGATCCTGGCACGTGCGGAGAACACTGGCTGCTCTCCTACCAATCAGATCCTAATCATTCGTGTACAACCAGGGCTGTGGAGCCAATCAATTCCAAATGCCATTTGGATCACAATCGTTCTGTCGCTGTTGCAGGGTAGCGTACCTAGCTGAAAATCACAGCTGCCAAACGCAGTAAATAAACAACATTAAGATGTGATTCTGCACTGCACACACACACACACACACACACACACACACACACACACACACACACACACACACACACACACACACACACACACACACACACACACACACACACACACAAATATTGACACGCTGCTCGGCTAAAAACCCTACAACTCCTCATTTACATCTCATTTAAATTAGAGGCCTGGGGCAGAGGGCCAGCACTGCTCCCTTTTACATGACAAAAAAGAAACAAATAGAGCGAAGAAACACTAGCCGTGTCAACAGGAAAGAAGCCCCGGAAAAGGTGCTTCACATTCACACTTTTAAAAGGTGTAGACTATAGAGTTTAGTGCCATTTAGTGGAACACACAGAAATGGAATCATATTCATAAGTATGTTTTAATTAGTGTATAATTCCTAGAAAATAATGATTGTGTTTTTTCGTTAACTTAGAACGAGCCATCTACATCGGGAGCCAACCATGGACCCCACCGTTAGTAATGGCTCGAGAGAAAACTCGAGCCATTACTAACGGTAATGGCTCGAGTTTTGCAAGTAAGACAAACTATAGGTCATAGCTTGTCTTACTTGCAAGCTATGACCTATAGTTTTACAGGCTTGATAACTAAATACATTTTCTAAATAAATTAAGGAATCTCATCACGTAACACTTGGCTGATCGCTGGAGGGGTTATTCAGTTGGTTGGTTCACCATTAGCCCTCTAAATCCTACACAATGCACCTTTAAGAAAATATCAGAAGGTTGTTAAAATAGTCTGATGTTTTGGTCTCAATTTATAAACATGGTGTGAAGTAATTAGCCTGTCTTCTCCCTCCCTCCCCCACCCTGCAACCTCATTGGGAATAAAAGAGAAAGCAAATCAGGGCTTTGCATCCTCAGGAGTCAAACAGGAGAGAAATATGCCAAGTATCAACTGAAGCATTGTTTGAACTTCAGGATAATCTGGTCTAATGTGTTAGTTGTGTCATCATTTGTATACCGAATCTTCCTTGACAATAGGCACACGTGTGCACAGACAATGTAGGTTGTGTTTGCTTTTCATGCCAAGGATAGTCCCTGGTGACGTGTTCCTAATTAGCATTAAAAGAGAGAATGAATTCAACACGTTGGGCCACCTGTCTCATCACGCTACTGCTAGGAGACCTGGGCTAAATTATGCTAGCATGACACACACACACACACACACACACACACACACACACACACACACACACACACACACACACACACACACACACACACACACACACACACACACACACACACAAAATTAGCCAAGTAATAATCACTTTTTCCTCAGTTTAATGACAGTTAACAGTTAACTAAGTTAAGTGATCAATTCCATTTGTATAGCCCTAATCACAGTTAGTCTCAGAGTGCTTTACAGGCCACATTACATGCCCCCCCTCCCCTAACCCTAAACCCTCTAAAGAGCAAGACAAAGCTCCTTCATTATCAAGGAAACCTTGAGAAGAAACACAGAAAAGGGGATCGCTTCTCCGGGGATGGTTAGGGGTGCAATGGGTGCCATAATGGGCCGACATAATGGGAGCACAACAAGCAAAACGGTCAAATGTCCCTTTTATCTTACATTGAAATGTCCCTTTCATTGCAGTATGTTCCCTTCATAGCGCATTAAGCCAATGTAATGGTTTACTCCCATCATTAATTCGTACCTTACTACCCCTTCAGTTAAGGCAGCTGATATGAATCACAGTATTACCCAGCGGTCCATCAATGTAGTGCAAAGGGAAACCACTTGCTGGTCATGTTTGGGTAAGAGGCTGGGAAGGCAGCCATGTTTGTTATTAGTCAGTCTATCTGCCCTCTGCACCTGGCACAGACAGAAAACATTTTGCTCCTTCAATGTCATGTGCGGTGTCACAGTCGGTACCCCAGTAATGTCCATTGCTGACCTCGTTCAGCCTGGATTGACACCTCCCTGGAAAGAGATTTGTAATCCGATTGGTTGGGTGTGTGGTATTTCTGAGCTACTCCTCACTATCGATGTCAATTAATGATCTTCAGTGTGAGTGCCTTTTGCTTTCGCTCGCGTGTGAGTGCCTTTTGCTTTTACTTTCGCTCGCACACGTGCGTGCGTGCGTGCGTGCAAGAGACATAAACAGGCTGTTCAGGCCATCAAAGTACACTAACTCCGTCTGAATTTGAAGAATTCAGGATAAGGAAACACTGTTTTCCCAACAGTGCCTTTCCTCTCATCTAGCTTTGCCAAAAAGGTAACACCGGAACTCAGAGGGTGGAAATACATTTCCCTGGAAGCAGCGGATGTGGAACATTGGAGCCATGTGAAGAATTATTTTTTTCAGCTGAAATGTAGGAAACAAGCCTTGAAAGAAGCCCTCGCTGTTTTATAACCCAAGGTTTGGCAGGCTCATCCGAATAAACCTGTTGGAGAAGTTAATACGTTGGAAGGACGACCTTGCTTTGTGCATTGTTGTGTCGAGAATTCCAGGTAGAACATGGAGCTTTTCCTGATTGGAACAAAAACAGTTGAAAAGGCGCACAGGAATGAGGAAAAGCTGATCAGACCTGTCTGTGCATCCAGAGCCCCGTGGTTACAAGCCACAGTCAAGCTCTCATACATTCCTGGCCCACTTCTCCGATTTCGTTGCAGCCTCTGTGGTCTCACATGGGGAAATGATTCCACTACTGCCCACATAGACGCAGCCGAAGCCTTGTCTGCTTCTGCCTGCTGTTTTCATTCGACTGGGAGCCCGGAGATTGCTGGGGTAATCATATTCAGGGAGACGAGTGTGCAGGGCCGACAGAATTAAGATGGTGCAGCGAATGACAAACATGTTGAGACAACACCGAGCATGGCGTCATGGAAGTAGGGGTTGTCTGTAGGCAAGCACATGATGATGAGTGCCAGCTTCTGCTAAATCGTTTATTCGTCACGCTATCAATTCGATTTGACACGATAGTTTCTCTTTTTTTTAATTAATCTCTTCCAATCTCTGGCTACAGCACTGGGATTTTGTAGCGTTTAGTCAGGGTTTGTGTTGAGGGTTTAAAAACATCCTGGTTACCAAGACTTTGCTCTGGTTTCTGGCCGAGGCAGTGCTCCGTCAATCAACACAATGTAAAAACGCTCTGCAGACTTCATTGTTTCCAACAGAGGTGGTCCAGCCCAGGAACCCAAAGCAACATTTAGCACCTGCGCACAACAACATCAAATCGCTTTATTGTCTCTCAGGTCCATTTCCCACAGAGATAATGACATACCCCGAATTAGCATGGATTTTTGTGGGGGTCAAAATTCCCCATGGGAGGCGCAGAACAGAGGGCCATTTTTCACTGTCAGTATGCATTTGCTTTGTGACAGTGCACTGAAAGAGATTACATCATGGCCATTGTGGTGTCCGAGCCCTCTGGTTTATCCATTGGCTGGCATAGGGTGGCCTGCTTCAGCCAGACAAAGACACAGCATTCCAACAGTTTAGCAGGAAACGCAACCCGTTGTCACAGCTCATCATAGTCCAACTCATTAACCCCCACAGCCTATTCCCCCTAGTCAACAACGTTCTGATGATGACTCGCACCCTAGAACACTTTTAAGAAAAGAGTGCTGAACTGTGGCCATGTAATCACCGAGCCGTCTGCCTGCTGACTGGGGTCTGACTAATGGAGCGGGAACAGATGTGTTCTCCAGACTTGTACACCTTCACCTGTAACACCGGCATGAGCCAACCAATCAATCACATGCTTTGGTCATTGCCATAGACGTTGCGGGAATGAGCCAATCAAAATTTAGTATTTGAAACGACATTTAGCCAATCTTTGGCATTAAAAAGCTATAAGCCAACAGGGCTCCAGGTTAAGTGAAATCCTGTTGGAAAAGAATCAAACCGTTTTAAAATGAAAGATCATCTTTCGCTTACAAGTAAAGCAATAACCACATACCAACAAATGTTCTATAACAACACTTAAAGCGAGCGGTTTAGCCTAATCCTGACAGAACGCTCCCATTCAAGGAGCCAGATATGCTAACGCTCATTTCAATTAAGGCCTACTTTCACTTTGATCGCGACACAGCAAAGTGTTTTAATAACCTCAGGACTGAAGAGAACCCAAACTGTTTCATAAGAGTCATTTAGCGTAATTGCTGGCTCCACATGCCAGAGGAGGAACAATACCCCTCTTGTTTCATCATTGTCGGACTATCCCTTCCAACCCAGGGCTACAAGAAAACCGAAACAGGGGGTTTGACTGACAAACAAGTTACACTCTGTCATACGGCCTATGTAGGGCATGCAGTAATGGCTACTATTGAGCATGACAAGATCTGATACTGAATTACAAAAAAGGGCTTTCTACAACCACACACTGAAACGGGGGGGGGGAAAGAGGCTTTACCACATTTCTTAACCAGCACGTTTTGACTCATCTTTAGCTTTTAATATGAGACAAACACAAAGTCTTATAGTTCTCTGTTGGCAAAGTGATACAGACACTAATAAAACGTCAAATAAAAAAGGTACCATTAAAAAAAGTACATCGGTCAAGTCTATTATCCTGTCCTACAAAGATGTATTTTCACTGATATCATCAGCTAGCTCCCATTGAGCTTTTTGAGAGACACACTCTAACGTACTCCCGTAACCTTGAGTTGTATTTCTGAAAGAAAATAAAGTAGACAGTGAATGGGCCAACGTGGGAGATTAAAATAGAGCTAAAAACCAGTCTCCCTGGAGGGACATAAAGCTGCATATGCACTAGATTCCTTTTCAAGTGAGAATCCAATCAGAAAATCCAGGAAGTGACCCAGTGTGAATATTAACTTAAAGCTTTAGTACGAGCTACATCGTGCAGAGGCTCAATCGAAAGCTGCAGTAGGAAGACTGGGAGAGCGGTGAATGAGTGGAGCTACTAGACCCGAATGTTATGTCTACCATAGGTCAACTAAGCCTATCAAGAATGCCATAAATCCTTGATCCTTGCCCAAAGTTAATCTCTCGAGATGAGTTGTTCAGAGGATTTATCACAAGTTATTTTAACTAGAATGCACACAAAAACGAAATGTCACTAAAACGCAGGGTGACGCATTCCTGAATTATAATTATAAAGTATTTTCTATTGGATGGACATTCACTATCACTTTATCTCAAAGCCTGTCAAAATAGTCGATGTTTTCGTTTGTGTCAGAATCCTTTCGGTTGGTCTACTGCAGGAGCTTCTTCGACAGAGGCAGGCATATCTCCAGATTCAAGTCCAGACACAGCCTCTAGTCTGCTTTGTCATCTCAATATCCCCAATATAAATACCCATTGCAATCCAGGCCTTGTTAATACTATATCATGATATAGCTGTAACAACTACAAAAACAGCTATCATACCGTACATCAATGATTAGACTAAAACAGAAGAGGGTGGTCGAAGTTATAGTCCTATTAGACATTCCCGGATGTCTGTTCTTCCGATCAAAATAACATGAACTGTATGTTTAGGTCAATGCACATAAATCCGAAAATGAGAAATCGCAGTCTATGGATTAGCACCATGGCCTTATCAGCACTGCCACCCGATGCAACATGCACACCCCCGTGGATGTGCACCACAGTCACAACATGAATGACTTTTTGCCAACCATATAGCAAACAGAAATATCCCATAATTTGCTCTGCACTTCCACCTCGCGTGACAACCATCCATCATGGCTCGGATTTGACTGATCAAACAGGGGGGTTGGGGTGGTGGGTGGGGGTCGTCCGTGTGTTCTGCTGCCACCTGTGAATCGTCTTTCCCTCTGCGAGACGCGGAACAATGCATCGTCCTTGGATGTATGCAATACGAAGGACCGACTTCAGACCGCATCACAGATGCATGTTGACAGCTTCGGTCACTCGAGGCGAAAGCGTTCAAGCACAGCGATTAGTTCGCACGATTTAAGCCGAACCGACACCGAATGCACCCCGCCGTTACTCGTTACTTTCATCCAACCCGACAGGGCTTTGATTGAACTGTGCATGTCGGACTATACCGTGCACCCTAAACCGGGATCACACGCATCAGACTCCAAGCATGCAGAACCATGGGGCTTCCCACTCACCTTTTCCTCCTTTCTGCCTCAATCGTTGGATGTCACACAATGCATAACGTTTTCCTCCTTTTGTTGAACTAGTGGAAGGTCCCAGGGTCCAAACCCCGTAACGCCCAGTACAGTACGCTTCCTTTATTCGCTTCAGGCGAACTGTCCCCCGATTAAGATCCTAATTGGCCTGGCGTCTACGCGTGAGATTCAACTAATAAGTTTGATAGGAAGTTACTGGTTTTCCTCGCTGCGCTATGCAGTCGCTAGAAAGATGAGATCATTTCAGACACCCTCCCATCTGTGCTACAGTCTCGCGAGAAGGACACATTGGGAAACCAAACGTTACCATGGTAACTGCTCACCTGTGGCCAGCCCCTCATTTCCAGATGTAGGCTTCATGCATCGCGGGAAAATGTCTTTACAGTACAATCCATGCGTGATCTGTTGCCTGGTGGCAGAGAAGGGTGAGTTGGAGACTTGGTGACTAATGTGAACACACCACTAGCCTGGGTCTGATGAACGATATAGGGTTATGAATGGATTAATGACATGAAATATACCACTTTACCATACCATAGCGTTTAGGGGACCGTGTCTGCATGGATGTCATGGGGCATCTAATTGATCGATGTTAGAATATCCTTATTATGTTATTGGTCGGTGGACTGTTTTTTATATTTGATATCGTTTGTCAGGTCCAAACCTATTTTCACTTGGACCCAAGGGTGAGATATGTGGTGAAAACGCATGGAAAATTAGCGTAAGTATAAATAAAAGCGTGTTTATTTGAACACAGACGAATGACTAGGCCCTGTTTTTGAGGCCCTATCTATTTATAAATTTATTCAATATAAAAAAAAAGATAAACATATGTACTCAATGATCAAACGACTAACTCAGAAATGATTTGCGATGAGTCAATCCAACACAAACAATCGTTAGGCTGAGCAAAGTGATTTATTTGAACAGGAACTAATTTATCGCCCCAAGAATTATTTTCATTTCATAAGTAATAGCACCATCTGCTGGTCGGCCAACACACGTTTAGTAATAAACAGAATAGGCATAATTTTTTTTTTGTTCTTCAGGAATACTATTAAAACTTAACAATAGTTTAATTCCTTGCTCCTTCTTTTCAAGACTATACAAATAACCCATGACGACTATCATTTAACAGTGCCTTCCTACCAGATTAGTTTCCAAACACATGAGCATGAATCCAATCCTCTTGAGCACTTACAGAGGGCTCAGGTGGTACTCCCGCTACCGCGTTCAGAGTATCACCTTCATTTAATAAGGCTTAAAAGACTGAACACAACACTTCACATACTATTACCAGTATTATGATGAAAAGGCAATTTGAGGGATACTACTTGAGGCCTACTACGTATTTATCTTAGCTCTTTGTTAACCTCAACAGTCTCTGAATGTCGGGCTCTATGCTGATGGTGGGGAACTTCTTGCTGTATCTCTTAAAGGGCTCTCCCTCCGGCCCGACCAGGAACTTCTCAAAGTTCCAGGAGACGTCGTTCCGGCAGATGGGCGTCCAGATCAGGTGCTTGGGGTCCTGCATGAGGGAGTTGGGGTCATCTTCGGGGTAGGGCAGCTTGTCTTTGAGGTAGGCGAAGACCGGGTGTGGGTTCGCTCCGTTGACTTCGCACTTTTCAAAGATGGTGAAGCCGGGTTCGTAGCCCGCGCCCGGTCGCACATACTTCAGCGAATTCAAGATCTCCCCATTAGACAAGTTCTCCTGCAAATGACACACACACACACACAGTGATCTTCGAGAGTGCATTTAAGGGGGGGTGGGCTCAAAGGTCAAAGGCCTCGATTGGCCAATCACTAGTGCTGTCTCACTGCGCTGTTGAACTCACCTGGTAGCCAAACTGGTTACAGGGGAAGCCCAGGACCACGAGCCGGTGGGGGTACTTGCTCTGCAGCTGGCTGAGTTCGCTGTAGTCCCGGGTGGTGGTGCCTCAGAGCGACGCCACGTTCTCGATCAGCACCACGCGGCCCCTGAACACGTTGAAGTCCACCGTGGCCCCTTCCAGCGTGGTTGCCTTCAGGTCGTAGAAGGTCTTGGCGATAAACGTCATCTTGTTGTGTCTTTTCGCCTGCGCCACACGGACAGTGGATTGACCGGGCTTCTGTGAGAGCGGGTGTAATCCGGATACCACAGTCACCTGTCTGCTGTTAGAGGCGGGGGGGGGGGCTGGGTTGTGGGGTGGGTGTCAGGTGGCGGCGCAGACATCTGATACGCACCTGACATCCGATACTGCCCCCCTTTCAAAAGGTGAGATTCATATCACATTTTCTCATCAGTAGAATCTATTTCATCATTGGTGTTGACCTTTAGTGACATAATAATGACGAGGGGTAGAGGGGTAAGGAATCCTCTAATTTATTTGTAAAATTTACAAAAGCACAGTTCAGATATGCTTTAGCAACATTATAAACTCATAATCAAATAAATCTTTTGTATAAATATACTTAAAATTACCAAAGGACTACATTTGTAGCATAGCAATTCCATAAGCTATATCAGTTTCATGGTCATCAAACATTGAAGAGTACAATTCTTCACCAAGGGCTTCACCACAGCTTGTGATGAAAAATGGATGAATCCACTGTATAACCCTAATTAGAGCTGCTCTAAATGCCTCTTCTGGCGGAAGAGCCTGTTTAGAGACTCTGCACTTTACAAAACATCAAGGCAATGTCTTTACAATTCAAGCAAAAATTTGAACAATTCACTGTATCCCATACATAAAGGCTTTTCATAGAGAAGCTACGATTCCTATAACATAAACCTTTAAATGTACAATGATGTGGCAACTACACAGACACGATGCAAAAGGTAAAAATGTAATTCTTAAATGAACTTGCAAACAATGAGAATTAAAAGGATAATTTCCAACCAATAACCAGGACTGAAAGATGTCCCACTACAAATAAGGAAAATACCACAAAAAATCACAATGAACACAATCTTGTTTACGCTTGACACATTCCCCAACCAGGCTATAATTCTAAGTTGTATAGAAATCCATCCATACTACTATGGTTTTAAGTTTCACTATGTAAATAATTCAACCGGTCCCATTGGCTCGATTCTTTTCCCAGAAGAGGCCTAGTTACCTTAGTATTGAAGTGGTCAACTCCATGATTAAACAGGGCGGAAGATAAGCAGACGCAAATCTGGCCAACAAGCAACATGGTGACACAATAAATATGCGAAACGTATTTTAAAACCAAAGTAAGAGTAAAGTAAAAAAAAAAAAGAATAGAATTGAACGGACCTCCAACTCACCGGATTCCAAGGTAAACAGCATTTACCCACAGCTGGTGGGTAAAAAGGTCTCAAGGTGTAAACAAACCACTACAGCCCTCACACTAACACGAGCAGGTATCCTGTGTGTTTTCATGAAAGGCCTGAGGGCCCTTCTCCTCCTCAAGAGAGGCCCCATCCAGGAAGCGGTCTAGGGGTTCCAGAACGCGGTCAACGTGTCTCCTGTGAGCCTGTAGGACCAGCTCTGTCAGGCGAGTGAACGGCTGAAGGAACGAGGAAATAAAATAAAGGCTATTATAGAAACCAAAAGGTAGGTTTGCACATACTAGGGTATTTTTATGAAGTGTAGGGGCAGCAAAATGAAAATACAACTGTACAGGGATATTTAATAAAGATAGCCTGTTGAAAAAAATATAAAAGGTGCAGGTGTGTTTACACTAACAATTTGAAGGGCTTTAGCTTCACATAAATAGACCAACTGTGTACCAACAAACGACTAAATAATGACTAGCTTGAGGTGCTGGCTCAAAGGATGACGCCCATGTGACCTACCTCGCTGATGTTTTGGTTGGTGCAGGCACTGGTCTCAAAGAAGTCTAATCCATAGAAAGCTGCAAGCTACTCCACCGAAGGAGTTAAAAAGGGGTGTTAAAGTGGTGCGCCCTGTTCCTTCGGTGATGACATTTTAACACGTGTTCACATCCCTTCATAAGATTCAATGCCAGCTAACCTCTTTTCCTTTCTCCTCAGAGACACACCTTCCTGCTTCCATGTCCGACTTGTTCCCCACTAGGATCCTCTGAATGTGATCAGGAGCATTCTACAACCAACAGGTCAATGAAATGATCAATCAGTAGTACTGCACCAGATTGGCTGGGGCCACTCTACATTATAATAATTGATTAATTATTATTATATTAACAATTATTATTATACACATACTTGTAATAATTAATAATAATAATACTAAAAATAATGCAGAATAATAATTAAGACTAATAATAAGTAAGTAGGGAGGACAAGTGTTTTCTGTTGCTCTCACCTCATCCACATCCCCCGCCCAACTCATGATGTGGTGAAAAGATGGCTCATTTGTTATGTCGTACACAAGGATAATGCCCTGGGTGGAATTCAGAAGAAAAAAACAATCAGGGACAAGGAAGAGATTTCATGCAGGCCTGTGCTTAATGTAGCTTAAAGTATTAGGCAACAGCTGACATTAACACTGAATATTTGTTTTTAGAAACTCACTTGGGCCCGTCTGTAGTACTGTTTAGTTATGCTCTGATAACGTTCTTGACCTGCAGTGTCCCTTAAAAGACAGAATATGTTTTTATAGATAGATAGTCTATACTCACTATAATAAACAAAATGTCACAGGATGACAATGCTGGTAGACAGCATTCCACTCACCAGATCTGTACTCTGACTTTGATTCCATCTATGTCTAATGTCTTCATTTTAAAATCGACCCCTAAAAGCAGTAAAAAACACACACACATATATATATATATATATATATATATTTGTTGATGATCATGATCACATGAACACACACACACACACACACACACACACACACACACACACACACACACACACACACACACACACACACACACACACAAACTACAATGTGTAATGCAGTTCCATTGACCTCATCTCGTTCTTTGGTAATGAGAACTGTGTGTGGTTGGCTATGGCCATCTTTGTTTACACATTCATCTGGACCCTGGACTTTGCTAATTATCTCAATGGTTGGGACATAGACCACTGTAACGAAACTAACGAAATGGCAATAATGGTAGAACTAGATTGTATAGTCGTTTAAGTAATCAAACAGAAAAGTAGGCTTTTCTATTGTGTGTTATAAGGTAGGTTTGCCTTCTGAATAAATACAATTTAAGACAATCATGGTAATATCAAATGTCCCTATTGTAAGACCCTAGTTCGTTAACATCAGTTTGCCAATTAACCAATTGTATGCGAATAAAGTAATCTTCTAAAATGAAATTAGAACGTCTTTCAACAGTAGGCTTGACAAAATAGTGATGGTCGACCAATCAACACGTTTATAGGAGACTAAAATAAAAATAAATATTTGCACTCAAGAATGCAGTTATTCCCTCCAGTCTGTCTAATCTGCAGATGCACTTGCATCCTGAGGAAGTGTTCTCTGACCAGCGGAAACTTCTTCATGGTTTACAATCCCAAATCCAAAATTCCTAATGAATTGATGACTTAAGTCAATGTAGTTGTCTGAAGTACCCCACGGTCATCTTTCTAACACGTTGGTCCTTTCGTAAATGTTAATACTGATATAAACATCGATGATCGCTGAAAACTTTGACAGCTTACCGATTGTTGAAATATGGTAAGGATGATATTCCTTCTCAGTGAATCTTCGCAACAAACACGTTTTGCCAACTCCTGAATCTCCCAGAATCATTAATTTGACCAGAATATCATACTGTTTAGTCATTGCTGAAATGTTCATTATCAGATAAAAGCATGGCATTTACGCCAGCAACATGGACTGAAAGAGGCTGCACTTGCATTCAGAGTAAACGCGTATATTTCATTGTCAAGCCCGCAAAATGGAGATTTCCGTTTTCCGGCCAAATTTTCGAAGTAAAGCGTTCTCTAGCCATACGCCAATTGATTTCTCAGCCTGAAACATTGTTGAATATAGCCCGATCCATCTATGGAACACAATATGAAAAAATTGCAATTATTTATTAATACTACGGAAAATGTTTTTGTTACATCTTTCAACGCAGTGCAATTAAATATTCAATTTTCATATTGGGTGGTTGAGTTGTCAACTAAACATTTCTATGTACTTGGTGTAAGAGTTAATTATGTCAATTTCCAGTAGACGAGAATGCCAGTGTGGTTAACCTACATAGCTCTTGACATTTTGTAAGCTTTTATTTTGAAGGTCATTTTCCTGTTGAAGATCATGTTTTCCTGAAATACGTCTTTATCTGGGATCAGCTGTTTTACAAGCTATTTGTTGTCTGGGGGGAGGGGTCAGAGCACGGGTCAGGTACGGGACCGGTTTCTATAGGACTTAGCGTTTTATAATGCGCTACCCCTTACACACTTAGGACACAGCATTTAAAAGTGACAGACTACATGAAAATGTAAATAGAATTCTAATAATATGCATATAAACAAACGGACAACAAAAACAAAAAACTTCCCAAAAGGATAAAATAGTTTTTTATTTAGTCTCATCGTAAAGGTAGGCCTCAACTTGCAAGACAATTGTTGGCAGTATGTACAACATACCTGTAATTTCCATGGAATGGAATAAACAAATATTGATTTAGTACACACGTATTTACCTCTGTAAAACAAAATAAGGGTAGGAAACAAAACTAAAAAACATTCCCAGTGCAGGCAAAATATTTCCAGGGAAGGTTTGTCTTCTGAAGAAATGACGACATTTAAGAGTATATAGTGTTAAATACTACACACCGACACATATCTTCCAATAACAAAAATAAAGGTCACTGCTCATAACTGCATTGTGTAACATTCATTTTCATTTGAGGATTTTTTTTCATCGCCACGTTTATATTTTTGGAAAATAAAAAATAGAAAAACGGGTTTCAAACCTGTTAAATGAGGGATGATCTAAAATAAAGAGGTCAGTTCACACACACACCCATATTTACGGAGATTAATAGCCAAACAACCAAATACGATGTGGGAGTAAGAAGTCAAGTAGTTTATCATTTAATATAGGCATTCATTTGATTACACTAACATTCAGGACAACAGCTTTAGCCACCGACACTAACTTATTGGAGGGGGGGAGGGGGGATTTCACCTTGCAGGGCATTTAATTTTTTTCTAAAAGCAAAGTTCACAATCATTTCTGGAAAAGTACAAACATTAAAAAGGTAAACTATGTCTAAGGACAATTTCTCAAAGGTATGGTAAGTGTCAAAACGCAGGATTTTCGGAGGTGTTCCAAAACCGAACTAAAAGGAGGGCAGAAGAGAAGCACACAAGGGCGTGTCGTCGTAGCTTCACTAAAGCTTTACGCCGCGGCGACTAGAAACGTTTTCATAATGAGGTTTTGAAAAAGCATCAAGTCCTTCAAAAAACTGCAGAGCTGCCTCACGTTGGAGCGGGTCACCGTCGCCTCAGGGGGAGGGGGGGAATTGACAGGGTTTGTGGCGGGGGTGTCGCCGACCAGGAGAGCAGAGAAAGGTTGAAGCGTATCGTAGCACCTCTCCACTCTCTCACACGCCTGGTTCCACCTAACGTCCCGGACCGGATTACGAGGTCGTCCTCGAGCCTCGAGACATGTTGGAGGAGTTGGTGGGGATGGGGAGGTGGGTGGGGGCTGGTGAACAAGAGTTTGAGTAGGGAGTGCCTGGGACCCAGTGTCGGGGGGGGGGGGGGGGGGGGAGGGAGGGAGGGGACGGTCTAACTGGGCTCCACACGCAGCTTCTTCCTAGTGGGTGGCTCCTCGGGCTCCGATTCGGAGCTGGAGTCGGAGCCGCCGTCGAAGGCCGACACGGCGCTGCCCTTGCGGTTGGTGTACAAGCTGCTGTCCGAGGAGTAGCTGTTGGCCTGCAGCTGGTTGTTGCCCTTGGCCTTCTCCAGGGCACGGACTGCACCGCGAGCCACAGGACGACCAAGGATCACACCCAATAAGTAACAGCGTAGAGACTTTCCAACACGTGCATGTATTTACAGACTGTTGCCCCGGACTAGGTCCTTCCGCCCCGTCCCCCACCAAGATGCCCCGCTCACCTTGTTGCTCCAGCAGAGCGTTCTGCTTCTTCAGGTCGTCGATGTCCTGCTGGTGGGTGGTGTTTTTTCGCCTCATGAACTGGATGTACTCTGTGGCCTTATCTAGGATCTGTGCTCGAGAAGCCTGTTTGACAGAACTCTGTCAGCAGAAACGAAAAGGGCTCAGCAGTGGGCAGACGGAGCATTGTCCATTTCACAGGCACTCAACTCTGTATTCAAAGCACATAGGATGAAACCGATTTAACTATGCACATGGTACATTTAAATGTGTTTGTTTATTTAGTGTTATTTTTGCATTGATCTCACAATCATTTACAGCAAAGTCCAAAAAAGCGCTGTTCCTACAAAGTCACGCTCCAGTAACTACCTCTTTTTGACATCTTATCTAGTGCTTATTGAGATCTTTTTGGTTCCACAGTAGCAGTTTGTGTTAAAATAAACAACTGAAGGAGATGTTTTGAACATGTATGTATTTTGTACTGTAATTAGAAGAATACTTACTGAACCTTCTGGCCCTGCAAAATCCCCCCTGGTATTAGACGTGGACAGCGGGGAACCCTCGTTACTCACCTTTTCCCCTTGCAAGGCAGGCACCGAGTCCCGTAAACTGTGGAAGCTGTCTTTGATGTGGTCCCGCCGCTTGCGCTCCAGAGCGTTGTGGTGCGCCCGCTTGTCTGCCTGTAAAACAGGCACTGTGTTTAAGATCGCAAATTGTAAATACCGTCGTGTGCCACGCGTCTTCCGTCAGGACGAGGAGGCACCGCGCCACGGGGCGGTCCCAGGACAAGAGCCTGACGCCGGGGTATGGAACCCCACATTTACATTTAGGGCATTGAGCAGACGCCTTAGTACGCATTCACGAAACCATTAGTACACAATCACACACACTGACGGCGGTGTCAACCAAGCAAGGCGAGGAGCAGTTAGGGTGAGATGTCTTGCTCAGGGGTACCTTGAGAAAGAGCTGGGGATCAAACCAGAGCCTACCCAGCCAACCCACTCTACCTCCGGAGCTACTGCTGACCCGAGGGGACCTGAGGTGGTGGAGGTGGCAAGGGGTTGAGCACCAGTAACCCTTAGCAACCAGCCTGAGGATGGAGCGGGGGCCAAGCAGCTGCTGTTTATATGCTGACAGCATTTGAAGTACCGATGAGTAGTGCCAACATTACACAGCAGAGTTGGCCTTGGTGTACAAATGATCATTCATCTTTTTCCAGACAGCCATTTGCCCTTGTAGGGTTGGAGAAATTCACACAATCGTCAGATGTGTTCATTACTTTACAATTCCACAAACCAGCCATATGAAGTGGGCAAAATTTCACTGCTTTAGTCTAACTTGAATTTGAATTTTAGTAATAGTGACAATATGGCATAGGTATATGGCGGTGGCTTGATGATCATATAAGACTTAACCACATTTAGAAAAAAAGGATTTGTTTTACTTCCCCTTTAACACTTAATATTTAATTTATGTTGTTTTATCTAACAGGATGGGGGGGGGGGGGCTGTAGTAAAGTCATTCCGACAACTCACTGCTGCTCAGAGAGGCAGAGGGTTAAAGTCTAATCTACTTCTCTCAGCAAGATGGTGGGGGCACTGTGTATGGAATGACGGGCCGCTGGCCAATCAGTCGTATTACCACACATCCAAGCTTACCCACAATTAAAAACATTTAAAAACAAATAGCTTGGGGACCAGACGAATCTGCAAGCTCATGTTTTCTTTGCTCTGTCATAGGGGTCTGGACCCCCTCCAATTCAAAGGATCAATATGCATATGTGGCGGGCTTGATACAATGATGAAAAGAGGAACGCCAAATTGGAGTTCAGTTGATGTATTTTCATAAAAAACCAAGATGGCTGCAACTGTGTGTCAAATGTTTCATTGCGCTGATTGGCTGCAGGTTTATCCAATTGCGTCCAGAGGCATTTTGCTCTGCACAGTAGATAGGGGAGAACCACAAAGACAAACACTACCCATGGACATGCCCTGATGGGTATGAATATTGTCCACACTGGCACCACAACTGTGCAAGCCATTGACTGAGGCACCATTCTACTGCAGTGTACCTGTGATTTCATGCATCACAATCAAAATGAACTAAACTGAAACTATAGAACAGGAAAGACAGCTCTGGTCGTGTCTTTAGCTCTGGTAAGGCCACTTTTGTCAACAGGTTCAAGAGAATGAACGACTGGTTTATCATGCGTATGGCTATTCAGCCAACTATGAGATTATGGTTAAGCACATCATGTGCTATATTGTAATTGTTTTTTAGATACACAATCATCGCCATTTTCATTTCTCTCTTAAAATGCCCCAAGTTCCTCCTGGTAAATTGGCCTTCAATATGCATTGTTGCATGAATAATGTATAAAGGCTAAAAAGTGCTATAATTGCTGTTATAATTTGAAACAGTGGATGACAGCGGGAGAGGGGGTTTAAAAAGCCTCTGCATTCAGAGATCAATAAATGCAATAATGATCTGCCAGGGCTAAATAGCCTAGTGCATCTTAGTTCAAGCCAAGCACTAAAGATCGGCATCCAAAATAAATAGCTATAGCCTGTACCATTTCTTGAACCAAAATCTGGATGGCGTTCATGTGACATTGAATTGACATAGGCAGATACCAGTGTTTCCCCCAGCACTTTATGGTTAAGGCCGCCTTAACCATACAGTGATTAATGCGTAAAAAATGTTTCCTTTTTTTTTTATTATAATGCATTAACAAAGTACAAAACTCTCGTAGGGTAAGGAAACATACTTCCCCCCCCCCCGCGCTCCTCGAACACATTGATGGATGAGTTATTTGCAAACAGTGGTCCCAACAGTTAGGTAAAGGTAGGTAAAGATGGGAAGCCACGATACATTCACAGAAAGTCCTTATTGTTTTGGAGCATGGCTATTTGTGGATTATTACATTTGTAGTAAAAGAGGAATTGAAGAAAAACTTGAGGGTGCTAAACCCTTGTACGTGTTTTCATAACCACAGAGGGAAAAACGTGGGATAAACGTTTCTGGTTTTACACATGCACTGTTTACTCCTGAGGTAAATTGCCAAGGAAATTATCCCCCCCAATGTTTTCTCAATATTGCATGGATGCAATCTCCTGCACAGACAATATATATAAGACTACCATTTAACGGTAGCATCAATTCAGTGAATATTTGTACAGGAAACAGCTTTCGATTACGATGAACCCAGGTCAGGTTGAGTCAACACGTCACAGACCAATAGGATGCTGGCTCGCCCCGACGCAGCTGTACCACTAAAACAAGGATGCAAAGCTGAGGATCAAGTCCGGTGGGGGAAGGGAATGCTACGCGACCATAATTATTGACCGGATTAATGCTCCAACATGTTGGGTTCATTGTCACACGCCAACTAGTTCTGCCCAACGACGGTTGACACCCGGGTAGAATGCATTTCAATGCCACACAATACAACGTTACACACCAGGGCAGATCGGAGCACATGTAGTTTTGGTTTAAAGTTACAGATGTAATGGATATTAAACCATAGATTATGTTTGAGGATGAAAGCCCAAAAGGAAAATGAAAGTTTAAACCCCAGCTCTTATCGTTGCAATAGTCCAATTGATTTAGCGGGTCATTGTCCACGCTTTATGCATACGTGACACTTGCAAGCGTGATGCATTTAGATTCAGATCACCAGTTAAACATAAAAACACGAATCGGTGAAGGGGTGAGGGAACGACATGTCATTCTGTGGTCGACCCGACCTCAGGGGAGATGGACCTCTAATCAATCGAGCACAGGAAACACAAGACAGCTTAAAATGTATTCTTTAAGACTCCAGATTCAACCCCTGGATCACATCCGACCATCGGATCAGTTTGTGATTGAAGAACGTAACCCAGGAGCGACCACTTGGATTAACGTCGCCTGTGTAGCATGCTAACGCCGTCTGACGCTACTGTCACACGGTGCTGTTCTGTCGCCTTTAGACGCACACACACGTACACATCTGCGTTGGATCGGAGCCGAGACGGTTAACACCGAGCTTCTTCCCCTTCCTGCGGTTTTAATTGTCGGTGTTAATTATATTTAATTCGGCGTCCGTACAGATAGCAAGCCCCACATCACGAGAGCTGTTGCATTAGCTAACCAGCTAGCTTAGAAACCAGCGTTACCGTGCATTGACAGAAAGGCGAAAACACATTCGTTAAACTAAATAGCTGGCGGTTATTAATCGGGGAATAGGTAACATACGTCACTGTCGACTTCGATGTCATCGTTGTCGCTCATTCTTCGGCGAAGGATATATGGAGGTAATGCGGCGAGATGTCTAGGAAAAGTGAAACGAAGATTAGACGCCAATAATAAAAACCTAGCACAACATCGGCAGGGACATGACGACACGTGACTCGCCTACACATGGACAGGAAAACACACATGGCGCATGCGCAAAACAACGTTTTGTGGAAACCATGTTTTGTTTTTTTCTGGTCACCTATGTTGACACTTTTATTATTAGATTTTTTTTAACAAATAAAACCCGTAAATGCATCTCCAAACATCAGATGTAACTTTGTTCTTATAAGTAGGCCCTTATGAATAATGTTTTATGCATATATATTTATATATATATTATTGTGTTGAATAGAGCGTTGTTATTTTGTTGTTGTCCCCCTGTATCTCTAATATATAAGAGCAGCCTAATGGCTAATTTAGCTGAAACAATTTGGGTCAGTTAATAATAGAGAATAGAAAAAGTTCTCTATCTGACATTGCTTCTATATGCATGTATGTATGTTTCCTACTGCTCTATCTATCTTCTAACAAAAAATGTATGAATTTGTTTGTAAATGTTCATAATAATACAAGGCATTGCCTGTCTACCCCAGTGACCGCAGGCCAATCAGGCCAATTGTTACACGTAAAATCCTGCTGGGGCAACAAACCATTGGTGGTTCCAAACTGTAGCGAATCATATTTTTACTCTTAGCTGTGTATTCTATTCAGATAAATGTGATTATTGCACTAAGGTCTATAAGTGTGTTTTACATAGACAACAATCTCTAGCTCACTCTATATGATGGCATGCTAAAGGGTAGGTGGGATCAAACCACAGGTTTTCCTGCTTGCTTCCTGGTCACAGAGCTCCTGGCCTCTGAATTCTACATAAAGGACAATGTGGTTGCATTCAAATCACCTCTCTGAAGACTTTACTGTGTGTTTTAGCTCAGAGCTATTGCATTGGACTGCAGCTCAAACCAATAATTATAAAGGTGTCATGTAATGTAAACATAAGCAGCCTACACTTAATAGACATTAATCACAATAACAATACAACTTGAATAACAATAGGTATCCACAGATACTCTGAATACCTATAAATGTCAGGACTTTATGGACATTTATTTTATAGATCATATAATAAGGGGCTTTATTTTGAGTCTATGTTTGTGGGTGCCTGGTTTCAACCATGGTGATATAAATTATTGATCATTAAACAGGACCAGCTACCTGGAAGGTAGGATTACTGTGCACTGGCCTGTTTAATGTCACAGTAACAACAGTAACAGGCAACTGAGGAACAATAACTATCTGTTTATTTAACGGCCATAGCCCCACTATTTAAATTATTATTGTGAGGCTAGGCAGCATTGAGAAATGTCTTTAATGTATCTTGATTCCCTTACCATAAAAGAAGACGACTCAAACTCCTCCACTGAAAACCTAAGTTTGGAAGAGGACTTGGATTTAGACTTGGAGCCAGATGGTAAGCAATCAGAGGCGTTACTATAACTGTTGCATTCTACACTAATATTGCCTTTGTATAAATAGTGTGTGGTTAAAAGGTTTTTATTTAAGAGAGCATTCTTGACAGCGCTCTGATAGAAGTAGATCTCCTTGCCAGGAAAGCCAAACAACAAGCCATCAACCACAGCCGAAGTGTACCTGGAAGCCTGCAGACTGACCGGTGTGGTGGCCGTCTCATACTTCATAAGACACCTGGGTACCTCCACCATGGACCTAAATCACCACGGACTCGGACCACTGGGCTGCAAGGCCCTTGCTATTGCATTAGTGGTGAGTTTGAGAAGGGTGAACGAACGTGGTGGTATTTCATGTCTACTTCTCCCGAGAGAAACTGCACACCTATGTCTTGTGTTTCCTCAGACTGATATGACCATCAGTACCCTGGAACTGGCAGACAATCACATTCTAGCGGAGGGAGCTAAACACCTTGTGGAAATGCTGAAGGCTAATTTCACCATCAATACCATGGTGGGTTGTTGTTCTGATCTGCCACTAGGGGGTGCACATGTGCATACGATCAAGCGTATTGTGGTTTAGGGTTTGGTGTGAATATTGTTTTCTTTTCTAGGATTTGTCGGACAACCACCTTCAGTCTGTCGGCGCAGAGTGTCTTGGTAAAATGTTGCTGGAAAATATTTCATTGAAATCGTTGAAACTCTCAGGTAATGTTTAGATAAAGTGTATAAGTATAATAATTGTATAGCTTACTACTAGTACTACCACTACTATTATTTCCATACTCATAATACAATTTCCCTTTAGGAAACCAATTCACTGAGGACGATGCAAAATTCTTTGCGGATGCATTATCAGTAAGCACATTTAATAGATACTAGCTTGCTTGATATTGCCTCAAATAAAATAAGCTTCTTTGATCATTGTGCTTGTTTATGTTTCATACCAAAGAGCAATTATAGAGTGAAACACCTGGACCTGAGCCGCAACGCTTTCAGTGGACGGGGAGGAGAGCATTTGGGACAGATGCTGGGTAGGACAATATTATTTACTTCTGTGTCTCTCAGCGTTTCTTGGTCCAAACAGTATTACTGCATATTTATGATTGACGGTTTCACCTTCAAACCGGCAGCAAACAACGAGGGTCTAGAGACGCTGGACCTCAGCTGGAATCATCTCAGGATGAAAGGAGCTGTGGCCTTTTCGGCTGGGCTCAAGGTGCCGTGAACAATAGTATCGACGTTCAGATCATCAGTGACGCGCCGCTTAAACCATTCCTCTCACACACGAACAGGTGAACATAACCTTGAAACACCTGGACCTGTCGTGGAACGGGTTCGGGAATGAGGGAGCGCTGGCGATGGGAGAGGCGCTGAAATACAACAACACTCTGGTCCATTTGAACCTCAACAACAACCGCATCACCAACGAGGGGGTGGGCACGCTGTGCAAAGGCCTGGAGTTCAACGACACACTGAGAGTCTTACTGGTGGGTGAGACAGCTGGAATTCTACCAATACCTTTTTGTTTTTTTCAATACTCAATGTGTACTGTAAGTAATTAATGTCAGTAACATTCAATGTGTACTGTCATTAATATAGTGGCTACAAGCAAATGTCCTACCGTGTGGTTTAGTTAATACTGCAGCCTATTTCGTGTGCTCGTTTAGCTGGCAT
Organism: Pollachius pollachius; assembly: GCF_949987615.1. Taxonomy (NCBI): domain Eukaryota; kingdom Metazoa; phylum Chordata; class Actinopteri; order Gadiformes; family Gadidae; genus Pollachius; species Pollachius pollachius. The sequence goes on along the minus strand of NC_136948.1, from coordinate 13,072,378 downwards.
ACAATTCTCTGACAGTAGAGGGCGCACTGGCCCTGGTTAATGTGGTGAAGAACAGCCATAAAACGGCCTTGGAGGAGATCAACATATGTGTGAGTAACCAGCGTGGCAGCGTCCTAAGTATTTTCTCTCATCAATGTTCATATAGGTAGCCTATCTCTAAAAACGGATTTGAATACAATTTTTGAATGCATTGTCAGAGATTACTTTATTCGATTTAGCCTACATTCTCTGAAGACATCGTTCCGTTGGTATTTTCGCAGAACGTGTTGGTAAATGAGAACTTTGTGCAGCTGCTGGAGTCGACCTGTCAGGAGCACCCCAGTCTAGAGGTGCAGTACGGGGGGGTGGGGGGCTTCATTGCAAAGAAACCCCCCAAACGTCTCGACCCCATGAAGGTCATCCAGGTATGCATCACGTGAAAACCCTGCCTTGATTTAAATTAATCCAAACATTCTGCACCCAAAGTCAAATTTTTATTTCTAATTATATTGAGTTTTTAATAAGTTTACGGAAATACTCGTTTTAAATTTTAGAAGCAGATATTAAATAGTTTTTAAACAAGGGGCCGATGACGGGGCCCAATAATATTAAAATATAAATCATTATAACAATACACCCAATTCTAATAATTGCTTGTGATAAAGATGTAATTTTCCTATTTACACTTTCCCTGTTTCCTCTTCTCTAACGCGTTCTGTAAAGGACTATCTGGATCAACGCAAACTGCGCTTGTGGGACTTCTTCCGGAACATCGATAAGGACGGCACCATGCGTGTCCCTGTTGCGGACTTCAGGAAGGCCGTGCAGGTTGCCATAACGTTCATTCATTCATATTCTGACATGTAAACACGCAACCGCAACGAGTATTTGGGGTACAGGAACCATAAATACTTCGACATCTGTAATATGCCTTTCCATTCCATTGTTTTATAATTAGTTGACTTTATAATTAGTAATCATGTGTAATGGAGGACTCGCATGCAGCCAATAAATAGTGGCCAAATTACGTCACTAGGGCAACACTCAAGATCTAAATCTGGAGATTTACATATTTAGGCATTTAGAAGACGCTTTTATCCAAAGCGATTTACTATTCATACACATATTCATAAACACACTCATACACATATTTACTTCAGTGTTAAACATGCCAGTATTCAAGACATATATACACACATGTACGGCGGAGTCAACCATGAAGGCGACAGCTCGTCTGGAGCAGTCAGGGTGAGGTGTCTTGCTCATTGGCATTCGTATTCATTGGAGATTCTTCTGAAATTGTGATCAATGACAGCAATCCAGCATTCCTTTGGATCGCTACCAAATCGAGGAGCTCATTCAGAGGCTGGACCGTGAGAGGACAGGCATGGTGGACTACAGGTACAACGCCTCACATCCCCAGAACTCCATAGTGCTGACAAGACACACCGTGCCTAGAAGCTGCTCAAACAAGAGGCCTGTAAAACACTGTTTTCCTACGACATGCCGCACATTGGTTGGCATTTCTCTTATGTGTACAGTCCTCAGCATGTGTGATTTACTTAGCAATATTTGTAAAACGTGTGACACGGAAATATGGCCAGGTTTCATCCATCGTCACAAGCCTTCCTAAAAGGCTAAAAGGGAACGTATCATAATTACATCCTGCCATGTGTAGAGGCCTTTAGCTTCCATCTTGAGCTGCCGTGTCGTTCTAATGTTGGTGAGGACGGTCTCTTCACAGGGGGCTGGCGGACACCCGCAAGCAGATGATGAAGGACCACCGGCGGCAGCTGCGCAAGACCGAGTCCCGGCAGAAGAAGGAGAAGCAGAAGAGCGACCGCATCCTCAAGACCTTCCAGAGCGCCGTGGAGGCGGTGACACCGCACGAGTCCATGGTCATGTCGCCCGGCGGCGGGGCCAAGGAGGACTCGAGCGGGCCCCAACACTTCTCCGCCACGCCTCTGAGCTCCTGGCACCACATCGTCATGTCCAACAGCAGCCGCTACTCCGTCACCAACCTGAGCAGTGAGCACGTCCACCAGCCCCACCACCACCTCCACCGGGAGCAGCAGAGACCCACCAGTTCGCCCGCCATGCGCTCCTACTCGCACCCCAACCTGCTGGATGACTCGCCGCGCTCCGGCCCCGGCAAGACCGGCTCCTCCGCCCAGGGGACCCACTCCGACCCGGAGGGGGAGGTGGGCAAGCTCAGCGCCGCCACGGACCACCTGACCCGGTCCAGGCCCGCGCTCAACAACCAACCGTCAGCCGCCAAGAGCAAAACAGGCAGAGTGAAGAAGAAGAAGAAGAAACGAGTGGAGAAGGCCTGAAAGAAACCCGACCACACAGGAAGTGCCTTATGTTGATACATAAGGTTAATCTTTGCAAAGCAAAGATTAACCTTATGTATCAAAGCAAAAAGCAAAGATTAACCCTATGCTTTGTTTGTCAATCACGATATCTAATAAAGATTTTTAATGAATGATGGCATTCTTTTTATTTGACGGTTTCTCAAAGCAAGTCATATGAACTAATCATGGGCATTGTGTATGCCTCAATTCAGGTGATACATCGGTTGACACACAAGAATGCATATCTACTAATAACTACTACCTCAAGGCAGCTACAGTTTGACCCATCTTCTTTTTTGTGTCCCTGATACTCTACTGTCTTTGGTTCTAATACTAGGTCAAACATTGTATATTTTACAATTGAACATTACCACAGTCAATGTTCTCCTGACAACCATACAGATTGGCTTGTTTAATAGGCATGGCCATATAACAGTTATCCATGAAGGGGATGCTGGGAATTTGAACAGGTGCAGTTCTTCTCTCTAGAATCATAAATTCTAGAGCTACTTTATAACCACTATATAAGCCCAAACATCAACGTGGCTCCACCATTACAACATTGACTACGCCAGAATGATTGGTATTCTATATTTCCTATTGCTGCTTAGCTCCACCACTGCCTGCGGGGTATGTATAACATGTAAAACAAAAAGCCATTAAGATTCAATCCATGTCCTTAACCAAAATCTCTGCCTGTATTCCAGCAAAACGCATCATCACTGTGAATGTGTGCTCCCTTACAGCATGTTGGACGAGGGGGTAAAGCGAGTCAAAAGAAGGTCACTGATGTTGGGACAGGGGACGAGTGCTCCTGCAAAGCCTTCCTGCCAAGCTCAACCTTCAACATACAAGACCTGGAGGAGGTAGAGGGGGTGGCTGTGGAAGTCACCCATAAGCTGGAGCTGGAACTGGGAAAGGTACCAACCCTAACCCTAACTACTGCTGCAATACGTTGTCAGGCTGGGGAAGAACATTGTTATGGGTATGTGATGTAACCTGGATGCATAACCTGGATTGCAGATGGAGTCCTATGAAAACCAGATCACGGCGTACACCGTGAAGATTGTCAACCTGACCAGGGAGATTGAGAAGATGGAGGGCGACCCTGAGGCGGTAAACGACACCCACACAGAGAGCATGAAGATCCAGATCAAACAGGCGGATGCTCTGGTGGTCGAGCTCCAGTCTTTGGTTCAAGCATCGGCCGCTGTCTTCGAGTCCCTGCGTGAAACGGTGGGACTGAAGTTTCTTTGGGTTTTCCAGAAACATCATTTTGTAGATCATTAAACGTCTTAGGAGTGGTCGAGGAAAATTCATCTTTACGGTAATTATTATGAAGGAAACCTTTTTCAGGTCACATCTCAGATGTCCACCCTGACCCAGCTGGAGGAGGAACACGATAAGAACCTGGTTCTGGAGACCCGCCGTGAGTACATAAAGATCCAGCTCAAACTGGAGGAATGCGAACGCCGCCACCAGGAGATCTTCTACCCCGACATTGGTGAGAAGATGGCTCACACTCTAACACACTCAATCCTCTGTCCTCTGACCCAAATTCTGACTTAAACTGACTTGGTGTTGAATTTGCTCATTGCAGGATCCTGTGCACACACCGGTGTCATCAGGGCCAGCCAGCCTATCGTTAGTCAGATTAACGCAGACCTCAGTTCTTCATACAAATTTGGAGCCTGGGGGAAAGACTCAAAGCCTCTTAATGGCAATGAGTCGATGTATTGGTATTCTGGGTACTATAGCGCAGTCATCAATGACGTCAAGTTCTATGATAATTACCAAGATCTCATTTTACGAAACCACTTCCAGCATCACAGGTTGCAGAGTAGCTGGTACGGCACAGGAAACAACGTTGTTCTCCGCGAGAACGCTCTTTACTACCAGCGCAGTAGTCCCTTCAGCATGGCCAAGCTGAATTTCACCTCCATGAGATATGAATACAAGCTCATCAACCGGGCTTCCACTGAGTTCTCCTACGCTCACTCAACCAATCAGAACTTGGATTTTGCCGCCGATGAGACCGGGCTGTGGGTGACATATGCCAGTGAAGAGACAAACGGCCGTCTTATCTTGGCTAAGATCAACGAGCACTACTTTGGTATAGAGGAGGAGTGGCAGACTAGTGTGTACAAACCAGCGGTCAGCAACGCCTTCATGGTGTGTGGGGTTCTCTACGCCGTCAGAACCGCTGACATCCAAACGGAGGAGATCTTCTACATGTTTGACACCAAGACCCAACGAGAGCACTATATCAGTGTTCCCTTTGAGAGGTTCCAGGAGAGCTATGTTAACCTGGACTACAACCCCACGGATCAGAAGCTGTACATGTACAACGATGGCTACTATGTCAACTACCATCTGTGGTTTAATCACACAGCAAAGGCCATTGAGGATACGCCTTCCATTCTAATCTAATGATGAGAGACAAGCAAACCCTCATCTCTGTTTCTCTTCTGAATAAATCTTCGTGCATGATTACTGTGTGGAGCGCATTTATTTTCTCATCATTGACTTGGACGCTGATAGTCAGACATCTTTATGATTACATTTGAGGAAGGTCTAAGTGACCTGTGGTGACAAGGGGAACACTTGTTCCCCTTGTCTGAATCTGAATGTATTCAGATTATTTATTAATTTTGTACATTCTTCGATTAAAAATTATCTGTAATGAATTATGGATAATTTATTATATTAACTGATTGGGCTCATTTTCCAAAATGCAGGTTAGAATTATAAAAAATAAAATAAAATAACTTAAATATCTATTAATTACCAAATGATATAAGGAAATATGGCATGAAGGAATAAGAAACATCAAACAATGCAACAAAACATATAGAAACTCATCAAAACCAATTTGGGCAATTTCAGAATTACGATCAATATCTTTGTACAAATTAAATGGCTATAAATCCCAGCTCTTAGCAATGAAATAAATAACCAGTAAGCAATTTAGACACCAACATGAGAAATAGGTGAGTAGAGTGCATAAAATATCTATGTGTGCGGTTTTTAAGGACCTAACAGGCCAAGCCTCTGGACATTATGACCTGCTGCTCATTGGTGGCCCTTCCTGTGAACCTGCGAAAGTGTTGAAATAGTTCCAATGGACATTTTCCCAAGGCTGCTTTGCTTGTTTCTAACACTACCATTGGATATACAGATAATACATTGGTAGAAGTTCAAGTGATTTGAAGGAGGGATGTGAAAAAGCCAAGAGTTAGATACAAAACCATCTAGCTTCCTGGGGAAACAAAAGGGTCTGCCAATTACCAAGCACCTCAGACTAAACCCTTAATAAATATATGCAACACTGAGTATTCAGCGATATGGAAGTAGATTAAATGCCAGTACTCTGTCAAGGTCCCACTAAATGCTATCTTTGGAGAGAGAATTGAAACTCCACCTGGACTGAAACTCTAATACGTGTCTACAGCTTTCACTGTAAAGCAAAGGTGTCTAAGTCCTTTGGGTGTTAGGATCCCTATGCCCTGATTCGCTGGCCCGATGCAGGTTTAATTCAAAAGGGACTTGATGCTAAATTCAAAACATTGCAGGATGAGGATGGAATATTTAACTGCATTTCTTTGGGAAAGCCTTGAAAGCTTCCACAGTATAAGGGAGCAAAATGTCTTAGCCAACCAGGGTTTCTTTAAAGTCGAAGTAGAGACATCACATTAATATAATATTTAGTGAAATCAAATCAAATCAAAAACTAATTCTACCCATTCCCACTATTGAAAGACATTCAGAGATTCCATGAAAAGGGTTGAAATACTACCATTAACGTTTGTTTTCAGGTTTTGTATTTGGGTAGGATGCCATCACAGCTTCTGAGCTTGCTAAAGCTTAAATGTTTCTAAAAATGCTGGTCGCCAGTAAAATAACACATTACGAAAAAATGGTTGAGTCAAGGACCACATACATTAGCAGAAATATTTACTGTGATGCATGAAAGTTTTGTTATGAAAAAATTAAATTAGTAGTAGACTCAAAATTGGATTATTACATTGGATTAGATGGATTGAGGTTATCAACCAATATAAAAACAGATTTCAGGTAAAAGGGCATAAGTCGTATTGTAACTCCCTGGCTACTTGCTATACATTGATTTGTATTGAACTGTTTGGTTTGGTTTGGTTTCAAAAAGAATAGTTCAAATTCAAAAAATATTTGAAAAGAAAAAGGCAAATCAAAGTGGTCAAAGGGGTGTAAATAGCCTGTTATGAATGTAGTACAAGCGATGAATGTTTACACAGTTGGTTCCTACACACAAGACTCACCTGACATATCAGTTAATAGCATAGTATGTCCTCATTTGTAAATATCATAAAGATCCCTTCGCCTGGTGTGTTTCTCACCCGGTTCGGATGTTCGTCAAACATATGCAATAACTTTTAATGACACCATAAGTCAACATTTCAATCTATTGGGGTAGATGATGGACATCAGGTGTTCAGAGCCATAACCATGAGGAGGAGGAAGGTGTTCATGATACAACAAGTGTCTTTAAAACCCATCGCAAGACCGGGGAGAAAGCACAGAAAGATTTTGAAAGCGACACAGTGAAGATGTTTGAACTTCTGCTGTTGCTTTCAGTCGTCGGTCCGGCTTCAGCTTGGACAGTAAGGGACCTTAGTTCACCTATGACTAGGATGTACAGTATGTATGCAATATGTATGCATTCTCTCTCTCTCTCTCTAATATCTTGCTCTGTATTCAACAACAGTCGCTGGAGGACTGGGCCTCAGGGAATGTGACGGTATCTGTGGGAGACTCTGGTCAGTGTCTGTGCCACGTCTACCTGCCCGACACCACCTTCAGTGCCAGTCGGGTGGAGCACATGCAGCAGGTCACCAAGGATTTGATCCTGGAGGTGAACATACAAATCGAAAAGGTATTGCAGCTGGATGAAAGGCATCACATTTCAGTTTGTGAACATACAAATGGTTGATTTTAAAGTTTTGTAAAGTGTTGAAAAAGTGTGAATTTCCCACATTCAATACATTTTTGCTGTGTTTAAGGATTATCTACTGTGTTCCTTTGTTGAGATCGATAGCTACGATGGTAAATTGGGGGTCTTTCTGAGTGAACTGGAGAACCTGGACATGAGAGTGAAACTGCTGGAGAGAAACCCAGACAAATACGTCAAACTGGACTTTGAGCTTCTCAGAACGGAGCTCCGTGAGTTTGAGGCCCTGGTCACTGAGCTCCACGAGGCCCTGAACGGCTCCTCAGACGCGCTCGACAGTCTGTATGTGGAGGTAACAAAATATCAAAGATATTTCAGAAACACATTTTGTCAGAAATACATCATTTTGTACAAAATCTCAGAATAACAAATTCTTGGGTGCCACAAAAGTAAAACCTAACAAATTCATTAACTTTATCTTCAACACTAAATGGGTCAATTACGTCTCTAAGATCCGCAACATGACGCTTATCGTGGACCGACTGGAGGGCTACGACAAGGGCAACCTGGATGTGGTCCGCCTGGAATTCGCCAAGCTGAAGAAGAAGCTGGACGACTGCCAGAAGGAGCTGGAGGACGTCATCACTCCTGTCATCGGTAAGATCAATCGTGGACACAATAGAAATGGCGGTGATACCTTTTGCTTTGGATATATTGATTTTAAATAATGAATTTCTTCTTTCCTAGGCAACTGTGACCACCAAGGCATCATCCGCCTCAGCAAGCCCATGGCCATCCAGCTCAACGCTAACCTGGATCCAGGCTATAGATATGGGGGTTGGGGAAAAGACTCCAAGCCTGCTCAGGGCTCTGAGTCCATGTATTGGTACGGTGGCTACCCTGGCCCATCCGTTCATTACCTCAAACTGTACTCTGACTACGATAAACTGATCTTACGCTCTTCGTTCAAAGTCCACAACATACCAGGTGGCACCGGCAACAATTACATCGTCCACGGCAACGCCATGTATTACCAGTACAACAGCCCGTTCAGCATGTCCAAGTTCAACCTGACTTCCTCCAAGCACGACTACAGAGTGATCCCGGACGCCAGTCGGAGGTTCTCGTACAGCAACTCATCCGATCAAAACATGGACTTTGCGGCCGATGAGAACGGACTCTGGGTGATCTACGCCACGGAACAATCGAAAGGTAAGCTGGTCGTGGCCAAGATAGACGTGCCGTCCTTTGGTATAGAGAACGTATGGAGCACCGGGGTGTACAAGCCACTGGTGGGGAATGCCTTCATGGTGTGCGGAGTGATGTACGCCACCAGGCCGCTGCCGGTGTCTCCGAACAGCGAGGAGATCTTCTACTCGTACGACACCAGGAGCGGCCAGGAGAGGCAGCTCCGCATTCCCTTCGAGAAGTTCCAGCAGAGCTACTACAACCTGCACTACAATCCGGCCGACCAGAAGCTGTACATGTACAACGACGGCTACTACGTGTCCTACGATGTGAAGTTCAACTGAGGGGCCGCACGCTTCTTCCACTCCTTCTTCTCTCTAATCAGTTATCTGTTGTGGGGGATGTGACTGAACTATATGCACCTGAAAACAATGCAATTTCTGCTTCTTATTTCCACAATAAATACAATTGACGCAAGGTGTTTTGGTTTGTTTTCATTAACAGGGATATTAGATTGAAGCTTAAAAGGTCCAGTGTGTAGAATCTAGTCTAATAAATGGGTACTACGCATGTGTCCTATGAGCTTTGGGAGTGAGGGTCTGACAGCGCCTACCTGCCAGCCTGATCAATGCATCATTGATTTGGATACACCTTTTGCAAAGAAATGCTAAAAAGTTATCATGATGACCTGCGTGTCTTCTCCCAATTACAATCAACCAAGTGGTTAGTAGTGAACCTTAAGGTTAGCACAGGAAGTGAGTAGATTCAAGTGGATGTTACTGATTAATGAATGAGTGAAACAGCAAACACACATGGGGATAATGTGGAACATTCAAATGAGCTTGGGTCGATGTATTTTGTTATACATCAAATAAGCTTGTTCAAAATATAACCCCATTGCTTATAATTCAGCCCTAATGACACACATTATTATTGATGGGTGGTAAGCTAAATATTAATTTACTATAGAATATAGTACATTTTTTATATTCATTGATTCATCAGTGTAATACATCCTGCCCTCTCCATTTGATCCTTTAGGGTAAGAGACACACCCCTCCCTCTGTATTAACCCTATCCCCTCAATGGCCTTGCTGTGGCTGCCCCCCCCCCCCCCCCTCCATTCAGCAGCCCCGCCCTCGTAGGGACAGCCAGCCCTCCCTTGGGCAGAGGGGGAGAGTGTTCTTTGTGCTGGGCTAAGAGCATGTCTCCATCTGGTACAGAGGCACCAGTCCCCAGCCCATTAGGGATTCTAGGCAGGATGGTGATGGCTGTTTATTGTAGGGGGCTGAAGACAATGAAACACACATCAAAATTACTATTGCCTTACTTTTAAATGAGGAAAGGGTTGGCGGGTAATTTACTTAATCTTCTAAATATGACGTGAAAATCGTTTTTTCTCCATGTCAAACTGAAATGGAACCAAAAAAAAGCGCTGTCTCTTTAAGCCGGCCCGCATCTGGCAGGATGGGTGGGGGTGGATGGGCGGGGGTTGGTTTAAATGGTACCCTCCGTGACATCATTCTGGACCAATCAGCATGCTCCCCGGGAGCCCTTTCCTCCGCTTCATCTCCCTGAGATGCGTGAACGCAGGCAGCCGAAGACGAGGCGTTCTGCTCATGGTTGCCGTGGTAGCGGTGTGGATCCAGCGCATGCTAGCTTCACTTTAGGTAAGCTGGGTGTTAGCAGCAGGAGGGCTGACTCCCTCTACACCGCCGAGGATTAGGATTGTATCGAGGAGGTCTCCCTGATGATGGAGGAGAGGGGGCGGGGGGAAGATGGCTGTGTGCATGTCATAATACTGCTAAGACGTGGTGCCTCAGTGACTAGCCACAGATGGAGGTGCATGTGTGTGTGTGTGTGTGTTGTGTTTTCGCTGTCCTAGTAGGAAGCTAGCCTCTTAGAATCCAGATTATTGTTAGTTAGATATGTATCTATATTTATATATACAGCTTAATGTCAGGATTAACACTTAATATTAACATTTTCAACAGCTGTTTGAATTTTTCGAGATGTACCGAATTGTCTGTCATTAGAGGGAATTGCATGTTTTCTATTGGTTAATTAAGGAATCAATAGACCAATTTATTCATGTAGTTTATAGTACCACCCATTATTTCAAATAATAATTGCGTTGATCTGTCATATTGGACAATAAATGTGATTACTAGAGAGTGCATGTCTCCACGTGGGTGTGCTTTGTAACCGTGGTGATCGTTTTATTATATTATTGATTTATTTGTAACTACATCCTGGTGTAGGAGTGTGAATTAACACTCAAATATGTATTCTTACCAGAGACAAGAGTCCCTGGTACCATGCTGTGAGTCACCTCCTCCTCATGTGCGTTTGCTGTTCCACTCATTCATTCATCAGTATCCTCTTCCTGTGCTAGCCTTAGGGTTCACTAGTATCCACTTGATTCTACTCTGTTCCTGTGCCAGCCTTTATGTTCACTAGTATCCACTTGATTCTTCTCATTTCCTGTGCTAGCCTGAAGGTTCAATAGTATCCACTTAATTATATAAATGTCCTGTGCTAGCCTTAAGGTTCACTAGTATCCACTCGATTATACTAATTTCCCGTGCTAGCATGAAGGTTAACTCACTCTTATTTTCTTTTTACATTAGCTTAGATCGCAATGGTACTGGCACACACAAGAGCTGAGCTGTGGAGATGCTGCGAGCAGGCACACACTGGGCCCAGTGACAAGAGACAGAAATGACTTCCTCTGCTTATAAGGACCGGGAACAAAGGTGCGTTACAATCTCCACTGCCATTTCTAATTAAGGTACACATGAACTGGCTGGGAGGAGGACAAACACAATGTTAGCATACCATGTTACAATTCTAAGTTTTTTGTTCTGCGCACTTACAAATGAATTATTCTGGCGTACTTACTACCATGCGACCGTACACATTACCCTTATTGACTTATACTACTACCTTACTTACTTAAGGTACTTACTACTTACTTACTACTACCATGTGACCGTACACGTTACCCTTATTGTGCTAGGCCCATCTGGACCTGGAGAGGGCGGAACCAGCCATGGCAAAGCGAGACTACTTGTTGGAGGCAGCTAAGCAGATCCGCATGGCTCTGGACCGAGAGGTCAACGAAGACTACGAGGCAGCCTTCAGCTACTACAAGAACGGGGTGGATCTCCTGCTGAACGGCGTACAGTGTAAGAAGGATTGACTACATGCATGCGGAAGCATTTCAAAAGGCGTTGCTCCATCCAAATCAGTGAGTGTCACAAGGGCATGTGATGCCTACCGAAATAAAACTCTGAAAAAATGTATAAAACAGGAACTCAAAAACCAAAGGCGTTATAAATGGATTTCCTTATTGCCATGAATATGATTTTCTAGTTTTTGTGGTGTAGGTTGTGTTCAACACATTGTTCTTGTACAAAATCCACACAGTAGAGTCGAAAGGTTGCGAGGGCTGCAAATGCTTTTTTATTTCTATTTGAATGCTTCTGTCGCAGCTCAGGTCTTGATCTGTCTCAACTATCTTTCCAGTGGACCCCAATAAAGATCGCAGAGAGGCTGTTAAACGAAAGACAACTCAGTATCTGAAGAGAGCCGAAGAAATTTTCATATCCCACCTACAGGATAACCTGGGGAAGGGCAGCTCTCACTTGGGGGTAAGACAGTGGTTTATATTTTCATCATATTTGGGGCATTTAGATTGCGCTTTTGTCCAAAGCGACTTAAAACCGTTCATACACACATTCACACACCAGCGGCGGTGTCAACAACACACCCGCCAGCCAGCTCATAGGGAGCAGTTAGGGTAAGATGTCTTGCTCACCGCGACATCAACTAGGGGCTGAGGAGGGATCAAACTAGCAACCTTCTAGTTACAAGTCAACCCACCCTACTTCCTGAGCTACTGCCTATTCACTATTAAAGAACAGACAGCAACTGTTTCTGACCCAGTCAACATCATCACCTCAATAGAATTTAGGACCCAGGATTAGGAGCAAAAATAAACCATTTATCTTTGAGTCCCTTGTCTGAATCAGCATCCTATCCCTTGTTGGGTTCTAGCTCTTTAAACAAAATGAAAATGTAGACAAATAGTTGCTGAAGGTATCCACACCTCTCACCTCCACCAGGGGTACAGCAGCCTGCGATTCCGCCCCATCAGACACCTGAGCTCCCCGGTGGAAGACCTGGACATGTGTAAGGTGGTGGGAGTGGTGGACAAGGTAAGCCGCTGAGTATCTTTTCTGATTCGATTTCACTTATGAGTGGAAGGTTGTATCCATGGTTCAGTATCAATCCAGCACAATTATTGAAACTGAACTACATCTTATATTATATTTGATAATGTATTAAAACATATATTCTTATTCTACAGGTCATGGTTGTCCAAAGTATGGTCAATAAGGAGACATTTGTTGTGAAGGTGAGTTTGGTCCTTATTTTTAAATCAAGCTCTTAATAATTATATTATTGGTATATTAGAATGATTCGAGAAATGTTGAACACACATAATCCATAGAACAACTAGTACTAGTTTAATTTAGGTGGTGTTTTCTGGTGGAGAGACAGATATCAGGCCTCTGTGACATACTATGCTCTCTGGGACAATATGGCGTGCAATCTCCTTCCTGCTACTCCAGGTCTCTCATGTCTCTCTCGGTCTCTGTCCCCCTCCCTCTCTGTTGATCTGTCTAAAGGCTCAAGCCATCTCAGCTAGTCAGTCAACCCTCCATTGCAACAGCATTATAGAAATGATAAGCAGTGGGCTCTCAAAAGAGGACATTCAAGCAATGGCTCTGTATTCCATACGAATTGCATTAATATTCTGTTAATAGTTAACTATGATTGTAGATGTAAAGGAGTAGAAAAGAAGAATAGGAAGCATGCTGTACAAGGTAAAGTAACTAGGCACAGCCAACTAGGGTCAGGTGATACGTCTTATATTCTCCCTTCCAAAGCCAGGGGACCAAACACAAAATCTCCCAGACACCTATATGTACAACCCGAGCTGGGATACCGGAGTATGCTTCCCCTATTTGGCCGTCGTATAATTCCGATTGCTCAGAGATTTAAGAGAGAAATGCCCACTATGCACCGGAACAGTATGGAACATGTTTGATTATCCTTCAAGGTTGGGAGATAGAAAATATTGCACAGTGTAGCTTTGTCAAGATCAAATTATGGCCTCTAAATCTGATCAAGTTAAGTTAATGTATCTGTAATCAACTTAACTTAAACCAAATTACAGGGTCCATTGTGTGCAACTTGACATGAGACCCCTGCATACAGACAGATAGACTGGATTGTGAAAGGTGGAGTTACAGACCGCCTTTGCTCCACCCACACAGAGCCTGGTGAAGTCCAGCTGGGAGAGCAGGGACCAGCCCACTATCATACCGCAGGGGGTGCCCTACATGGTGAAGCTGCTGCGCTACTACGTCAGCGAAGACGCCGTGTACCTGCACCTGGAACACCTTCAAGGTGAAGCCCTGCACTGCCCCTGCTCTGTCACCTGTCCTCCGATGTCTGGTCTTTAATCACACATGGGTTGATTTAATGAGCATTCACCCTTTGTGGAATAATATAACAGTTTGATTATTTAAAACGAAAAACAAAATCAAGCTTAACTTCATCTAGATACCAATGTTGTCATGGCGATTAAGTTAAATTTTATTAAACACTTCTGGTTACCTCACCCATCGTGAAAGTCAGTCGTAGGTAGTAGCTCCTCAAATTGTCACAAATCGAATCCTGAGTGAGGAAACGTTGTCCTTGCAAATATGAAGCACTACTTCAATAACTGTGTTGTCTCCCTCACAAAAAGGGGGACGTCTCTTCTCCAAGCTACACAAAGTGAAGAGCGAAAGGGCCAAAGAGCACCCAGAATGCTTCAGCACCGGCCAGAACCGGATCAAGATGAAGAACAGCTACACTTCTCCCTCCATCTGCACGGTGAACCAGCAGAACGCCATCGACGGCCCACGCCTGGGAGCCCGTGACGAGGGCCCCGTCTCACCCCCTACCTCCTGGGACGAGACTCTGCAGCGGCTGGACGCCTGCGGCACCCACTCCTACATCGAGGAGACGGGCTGCCTGCAGAACCGCCGTTCCTCCCGCGCCTCGCTCCTCTCCCGACCGGAGCGCCCCTCTTCGCTCTCGGGTCCGGCCAAGACCCCGACCAAGCCCCACGTACACCCACCGGCCCCCAGTCTGTGCTTGCACCCCCTGAAACCGCAGGAAAGGCCCGCGCTGCCTCTGGCGTGCGCTCGCGTCAACCACACCCTGGACGTCATGGCGGACCCGCGAGGGAAGACCACCGGCATGGGGCTCATCGAGTGCAGCTCCGACTTCGAGTTGGCCTGGAATTCCGCGGACCCCGCGCGCGGCGTGGAGGGCCCCAACCCGTATGCAGTAGCGGACACTCCTTTCGACTGTGCGACTATCGGACAAACTGCCCCGCTGACCTCTCCTGCCATTTTACACCTCGCTCCGCATTGCCAAACCCAGGTCCCCGGCATGGCGTCCTGGGTGGCCAACGGCTTCCACCCGGGCCCCGCCCCCGGGGGGCCGACCCCGGAGGATACTGAGTGCTCGCTGCTGGCTGTCCCGGCGCAGCGGAGTGGAGCGGTGGAGCCGGAGAGCCGGAGCCCGACCACGGAGGAACGGGCCGCCATGGTGGAGGTCAAAAGCACGGACCGAGCGGTGTTCTCCGAGTACACCGACGCAGTGAAGCCCTCCGCCTCCCCGCTTGCCCAGGGTACCACCGGGAAGCAGGGTCCGGGGGCCCCCATGGCCCTCACTGGGGTGAAAAGCCAGGAGCTCGTCGAGGAAGCCTGGGAACTGGTCAGTCCGGGCGGGAAGGATGGACCCGCGAAGGCGGGATCCGTGTTCGGCGCTCCCTGGACAGTGACCCAGAGTCGGAGAGGAGACATGGACGCTTTCCTGAAATCGGAGGGATCCGAAGGGCAGGGGGAAGACCAGGGCATTGAGGTGGACGGCTGGTGCCACCTACCCCGGTTCCCCCAAGAGTCTTCCAAGGCCAAAGAAACGGCGGTTCAAGTGTTCTGGGGGCTTCCCGAGAAGGAGGTCCGTGTGTGGGGTGCGCAGATCCTGCTCGCTCTGGAGTGTTTGCACCAGCAAGGCATCCTGTGCAGGGACCTAAACCCCAGAAACGTCCTCCTTACCAGCAATGGTGAGCCTATCACGTCGGCCTTCTCCCTTGAGTGAAAAGCCAAAACTTCTTTGTATCTTTTTCACATTTACATTTTGGGAATTTAGCAGACACTTTTATCCAAAGAGAATTACAATAACTACATTTGTCAGAAGAAAGAGAAACAATATATCACTGTCGGTATAAGTGCCAAGCATTTACAATTACTACGTTAAGCATTCCCCATACACAACAAAGATAGCTGGGACAAGACACTACACAATGCTACTTCAAGTACTATTTTGAAGTGCAAGGACGTAAAACATATTTAACCTGAGAAACTATATCTGTATCTTCCTAGGAAAAGTGTCACTTTCCTTCTTCGGCCAGTGGAGTGAGGTTCAGTCAGAGATCAGCTCCCAGGCAGTGGAGCAGATGTACTGCGCTCCAGGTAAAACTTACCCCCAGATATCTCTGTTGAGAAAGGATGCCCCCTAGTGGCAATAGGTGCTCTGTCTTAAACAAACTGATATTTTAAAGTAAATGTAAACTTTCTATTTTTACAAGAAATTGGAGGGGTGTCAAAGATAACGGAAGCGTGTGACTGGTGGAGTTTAGGAGCGTTGCTGTTTGAACTACTGACCGGAATGGTAAGCTGCCACTTTACGCAATTCCATGTTAAATGCAACTTAAAAATAGTCCTAGGACCAGTGGCCAGTTTAACGATGCACGGTGTTGGCTAGCATCGATAAGGATGTTACACTTCTCACGAAAGACATTCTCTTTTAATAGCCACTGTGGCAGTTGCACCCAGCCGGAATATACTCACACACCCAGCTGCTGATTCCAGACCACCTGAGCACCGCAGCTGCCTCCCTCCTCACTGAGGTACACATGTACACAACACTCACTCCCACACGCAAAAACACATACATGCCCTTAGCTTACCTTCAGTAACCACGCTGTCTTGTCTTCTCCAACCTCCAGTTACTCCAGTTTGATGCTGGCTACCGGTTAGGTTCTGGAGGCGGCGGTGTGAGTGACATCAAGTGCCATCCCTTCTTCAGCGGTGTTTCCTGGAAGGCCCTCGGCTGCTAGCACCACCTCGGATCCGAACGACCGTCTCCTCCACCAGAGCATGTCCTGCACTCTGGCGCCCTCATGTGGCCAAACTGGATGCAAACTGTTGTTTGGTTATATTTTTGTGCTTCCCAGTGAAACATAGTGACACCATCACAGCTAAATGGAGCAGCAAATGATTAGACATTTCTACATATGAAGGAGACGTTTGCCTCTTGACGTAGAAAAAGAAATTGTGTTGCATTTTTACACCGACGTGATACTTATATTCGTGCATACCCACGCAACTATTTTATCAACACGCATGAACAATGATGCATCTTATAAAATATTGACCGTGAAGACTTTCGACCATGTCAATCACAAAGGTACTTGTCAGACAAGGGCATTAGGCAATAAAAAATACCTCATTTGTGTCATTTTAATATGGGTACAGCTGATTTTATAAGCAAGCAAATGGTTTCAAGGTCCTGAAAGAATATATTTTAGGTAGAAAAATAAGGCAGGTATATGCCTTTGTGATGTTATTCTGCAATGTAAATTCTACATTTTAATACATATAACTCATTGATTTGACGATAAGATGTTTCTTAACACTAAAAGCTCTGCATTTTATAATATAAATAAATCTATTTCCTGTATATTTTGGAACTGGTTTTAGAAACTAGTAAATTGTAGTCTAGAAATTCTTAAGGAGAGTTGAACTGTAACAATGTGCGATCTGTAATTCTGATACAACAGACAGTTAATGGAGTTCATGTTTTATTCTCTTAAATTATTTAAATAGTTCTCATACGCAGCATCAACAAGCATCACTCACTTGAACCAGATGACAAAAATGCCCACAGAAAACCTTTTTATTTGAGACACTTTGGCGTTTGCTTCGCAGCAAAACTTGTAGATCCTTCTTTCTTCCATCTCACCCCAACAAAACTATAATAAATCAACTCTGCTGCACATGCCACCAAAAACACAATGTTAAAATTATTCCATACATGTAGAAAATGGCAAAAGAGTAATACCGAGATTTGATCTAAAGAGAGCCGTATCCCTGGACTCCCAACAGCCAGCCTCCAGAATAGCACCAAGCCTTCCTCCTCCCCACTCTAGCCTTCCTCCTCCCCACTCTAGCACTCCTCTACCGGAGTCATACCAACGTCCAGCGTGCATCTCCTTTATTCATATCCTCTAGAGTAGCTTTCCCTCCTCTCTCCGTAAACTGACGCTATTACAAATCAACTGTAGTCAAAGGAAGGTTCCTCATGGTCAGGATGGTGCAGCGAATGCTTGTGTAGGGTGGTGGTGGTGGTAGTGGTTTTCCGAGTGGCTGGAGATCGAGGAGGGTCTTACATGTCCAGGAGTAAGACCCTGGGATCCTCCACCACGGTCTTGATTTTGCGTAGGAAGGTGACGGCCTCTCTCCCGTCGACCAGGCGGTGGTCGTAGGTCAGGGCGACGTACATCATTGGACGGATCTCCACCTGGAACGCAACCAATAGAACGATGGGTCAGCCGAGCTGGCATCTGTACTGTTCCTTCACTGAACGCTCCTCGGGTTAAAAGGGGGAATTCCGAAAAATGTATAAAAGGGGATTCGAGACGTCATGTCATGAGAGCACTAACCTTGCCCCCGATGGCAACAGGCCGGTCGAAGATGCCGTGCATGCCCAGGATGGCAGACTGGGGCGGGTTGATGATGGGAGTGCCGAACATGGAGCCAAACACCCCCCCGTTGCTGATGGTGAAGGTGCCTCCATCCATGTCCTCCACCGCCAGCTGGTTATTACGGGCCTGGACACAGAATACAAAATAATAGAAATACACATGTTAATAATGCAGAAAGGTAGAGATTAACTAGTAAATAAATATGATGTCCCACTATTAAAACAGGAAAAAAATAAATAAGAAGAAAAGAGGATTATGAAAAGGACCTTTTCTCCCAGCATGTTGATGGTCTTCTCAATGTCGGCAAAGTTCATTCCCTCGACTCCCCGGATGACTGGGACCACCAGACCCTGGAGAGAGAACAGCAGCGTCACACAGCGGCCGTAACCGGTGGCGGACAAAGCATCGACGTTCAAATTCCGCACGGCTCAAGGTGGACTCATGGAACGTACCTTGGGTGTGGACACCGCTACACTGATGTCGACGTAGTCCCTGTAAACGATCTCTTTGGTCGTGTCATCAATCACTGTGGTGAAAGAAATTGGCATGTTGACGTCTGCACCCAAGGCTGCTACTGAGATTCAGTTCCTCTAAATACTGTGTCTCTGTCAAACCACTGATTATTTTTACTTGGAAGGCAGTGCAAAGAGGGGCCCTTCTTTGCTGTGGTTCACCTACAGAGAACAGGTTGACACCTGCACTTGTGGTAGAGGTGTTGCAATAAAAAGACAACGAGACGTCTCTGGTGGCAGACACCGAAGGCACGCCACGACAGACACGACAAAGTGTGTCTGAGCTTACATTTACCTGTGCCCTTTAGCAAACACTTTCCTCCAGAGACGTATTGGCTTGTGACTACTAGGCTGAAAACACGCAAGCATCACAGTCAAAGTTCAAGTAACCAATTTAAGTAGGGTTTGTTTTTTTAAGGTGGATGCCGTACCTGCGTTGACGGAGGGCTGGTCGTTCAGGGCGTATGCCGAGGCCTTTACGAACGCAGACATGAAGCCCAACTTGGTGTTGTGCTTTTTCAGGAAGCCATCCTTGTAGGCTATCCTCATCTCAGAGATATTGCTGGGAAGAGAGGGTCATAGTTCAAGTTAGTTAGTAGTGTGACTTAATTCATGAGTCAAAAACGGTATTCTTAGACAAATAAATAACAGGAAAAAAAAGCAAACCGATGCATATAAAGAGTTTACAGACTAGGAGGAGCTCAAGTTGGATTTTCACCCTGTTTCCGGTCAACTTAAGTTTCTTCTGCGTTTAAAATATTTTATTTGAAACTGTGAGAATTTCCAAATAATACTTTTGTATTATTTTAGGAATTCTAACAGTTTCTAATAAAATACTTTAAACATAAGACAACCTCTATAGATCTAAATTCAAGAAAACAGATAACACTTTTGCACAGCAAAATGTTTTCTGTTAAGTTATGAAATATGTTGCAGTGAATCAGCCCCTATTGACATTCAGCCTGCTAATCGTTTCAATATCCCTCATTTTCCCCCTTGTATCTCCCGTTTTAATTGTTTGTTTTCCTGCCCGTAACCCGGTAGAAGCTCTAGGGTTTCGCCGCTAACGCGATTATGCCCCTCCCAAGACACGCACTCTCCGAGAAAGGAGAGAAGCGATAAAAATCTTCACTTTCGAGGGCCTGTAAATCTTGTTGGGCCGTCATAAAAGCCCATATCGGTTCAGGCGGCCCTTGCACTCAGAGCGCAGGTCTCTGTGGGCCCGCCCCCCTGCCCCCCCCGGTGCAGATGCCTCTGCCTCCTGCTCTGCCGCGCTCCTTCGGCTCCAGATGAGCCCGGGCCTGGGAAGTCTTCCTCTGCACCGTCAATGTCAATCCAATTAAGACGCACCGAAAACCCTGAATAGCCGAAAGCCGACACCGCACATTTGCGATGGGGAAAGAAACCCTCAAAGTGTCCTCTTGTAAGGGGGGGGGCGGTTCGCACAACAACATTTCCTTGTAAATTAATAAAGACCGTTTTAAAAATTCTTATCTTCCTTTTAGATGGGATTAGGACCAAATATTTACATTCCAATGTTTAAGAGGCTATCCGATTTCCAAAAGCTTTCTCTGTTGAGCAGATTTCAATCTATAACCATTTGTGCAAGACATTTATGTGCTTACATTACCTGAACGGCCCGACTTCTGTCTCACTTGATCTAAACTAACACATGTACATTTAAGTCAAACCAATATCAACATTTCCCTATTGACAAAAACATCCCTTATTTTATTAAAGATATCAGATAAGGTTACGGATGTTACCGTTGTTGAATCAATTAAGAATAGAAAGTTTGAAAAATGCTTATAAAATCAAATTTGTTTGCAGAGCAGGGATGTTTGCCTTCATACATGTACGGTCTCTAGGTTTCAACACTGCAGGTGTTTAAATGCTCCCACCTCATGTCGATCTCATTAAAGGTGGTCAGCATTGCGCAGGTGTTCTGGGCCTCTTTCAGTCTCTGGGCGATCCTCAGCCTCATGCGGTTCATCTTCACCTAAAACACCGATCAGCAGCATGCGTTAACACTTACAAACACCCCGTCCCTCCACTGTGGAGTAGGCCCGTGCTTCCACTTAAGTGGGCCTGTCAACGCGCGGCCACCCTGCAACAAGCCGCCTTAGGATTGAATTAGTGGTCGTCCACCGAGTCTCACCCTGCTCTCCGTCCTGGCGGCTTTGGCTCCTCCCTCCACGTGAGGGGCCACGGGAGCAGTGGTGGGCGTGATGGCTGAGACTGCAGAAAAACAGGCCAAGTCGTACTTTAGTTAGCAGATGGTACACAGACAGACAGACAGTCGGACAGACACACACACACACACACACACACATCCCAGTTACTGCCCAACTGACCTGGCTTGGACTCCATGGCCTGAGTTGGCACTGGGGGCACCGGGGGCATGCTGGTGGGGATTGGACCCCCAGCTGGGGGGGGGGGAGGGGGAGGCGTGGCAGCAGCAGCAGGGGTCGGAGGGGCCTCTGTAGCTTTAGGGGCCTCTGCAGCCTGGGGAGCACCGGCTAGGGCCAGACACGGGTATCGGCATGAAAATGCGATATGATATATAATTACTAAAAACATTCAATGGCTTCTTTTTGTCTTAACGTAATTATGTCCAGCTCCTGACCTCCTTTCCGCAGTTTGAAGAGAGGTGTTCCTCCCTCCACTCTTCCTCCATCAGGGATCAGAAGCTCTTCAATCACTCCAGCAGCAGGAGAGGGGACCTGCACTGAGGTCTGAAAGAAAAGGAAAGTTAAGAACATATACAAGTTATACAGCAAGAAATTAAAACAGAATTAAATGGTGTTTAAGCGTTTTGCCTACAGCGTGGTAAACAAAAATGCCTTAATTTGAATGGGTTAAAATCCTATCCTAGAGTATAAAGGTACCTTATCAGTCTCGATTTCACAAACCACTTCATCCTCCTTTACAGTGTCTCCAACAGCTGTATAGGGTGGAAAACCATGTTTGTATAATGGTCTGAACATATACAGTTCACCTTCTTGCATGTATCATATCCCACATTATATTCATGTTCTGGAGCAGTCTACCTACCCTTCTCCCACCTCACGTCCCCCTCTGAGACAGACTCTGCAAAGGCAGGGGTCTTGACTGTGACAACTTCATTCCCTAAAGAACCAGGAAATAAAAATAACTGGTCAACAATAAGAAGAAGATTGTAATATATGTATCAAATATATAATAACTGAAAGTCGATACATACTGCAGGCGGTAGATGTCCTAAAGTATTGGATCTGGAAAACGCTTGACCGGGGAACCCCACTGCTAAAAGATAATGGTGAATGACTTAGTGTATTCATAACGGACATTGCTCTGAATAGGCCTCCGATGCATTGCTTTGTATAAGTGAGATTGTCAGTTACTTAAAGACAAGACGCCATCTGGATTAAACCATCTACACGACAGTTAACAGTATTTTCAAGCTGTTAATACATTAGCTAAAACATAGAATCTGACATAACATAATAATTGAAAGGAACCACATTCTTAAAAATTACATTTTTCCACTTGCAATATCATGGGCAACACAAAAGTAAGTTGCATACGTGAGACCGGTGGAGTAGATGTTTAAAGTATTCTAATCTAGAACACCGTTCAAAAAGCAGGGAGGGAGAGATAACAAAACTAGTCAGAACTGAAATTCTTAATTGATTAGGTGAAGAAGGACATTTGAAGATCTCTTTCAAAAACGTACAAATAAATAGAATTGTAGTAGTGTGATACTTACACATTGTTGAGAGTGATGACGTGGTTCGCCGACAACGCTAGTTACAAAGGAACAAAACAGGGTTAACATTTATTTTTTCCAGGGTAATCTTCCCTAAATACTAAACTGTAATATAAAGTTTAAACTACAGTTTCTGAAACACAAACAAACATACCTGCGGTTGCCCGGCGCGCCAACACTTGATTTCCCTGTGAAGAAAAGTCAGAATGTTATTTGAATAAATTATGAGAATCCAAAAAAACTTAAACGTGAGCGTGTCCTTGTTATTATGATACAAGATGCCTGAGGCAACTCATCAAATCAATGTGAAAGGACACAAATAACAACAAATTTCCTTTCCATGTGCAGAAGCATTAAACAGATGTGCATCATTTGTATGTACAGTAGTTGTGCATATTACTTTGACTGTGGATGTGTTTTTGGTGAAAAGCCTGTGACAGCTACTGCTCAGCTTAGCAGCCTTGCTCATGAGGGCATTCATTGATTTAGGAATAGGACTGACAATCATCCGAAAAACTTGCCAGGGTAACAAGTAAAACACTTGAGAGCTTTGAACTACGTACGCATCAAAGCAAATTAACAACAATGTCTACAAGATAAGGAGGATACCATCTTGTTCTATTCAGAATGACCTCGGCGAGTTAAACCGGGCTAGCATAACATGTAGCATCATGGATGTAGCAACATAGCTACTGCAGACACACATCTGTTAGCTAGATGCAGTTGCTGTCCAAAGATGATTGATTAAGTTGCTCGGCATGTTCCGGCGACTACCTATACACAGCAGTGACAATGTTGACATCAAAACATGCAAAGACATCAACTGCTTTACACTTAAATATAATGGTACAGAAGGGTGTTATTGGTCAAGAGTCAGACTGTCCTTGGCTTACAATGTTAGGGCCTGTTCGTAGCCTAGCCGGCTAGCTAAAACAACCCATGGAGGTGCCTTGCCGTCGGTCACTGGAAGCTAACGAGATGCTAACCCTTCCTCAAGCTGTCAAAGAAACATGAGTGGAAATCCTTCTAACCTACCTGGCGGAGGCTGGAGAGGGACCGGCCGAAGTTCCTGGTGAGACACCGGGAATGGGATAACATGGTGGCTGTGTGACAGCAACCTGTCAGTGGGAGGAACGCTCCGGAGGCACGGCAATGCTAATGACGAGGAGCGGGAAGCCAGGAAGTCGTGTGGGACAAACCATCTCCCGTCCCTGGAGGGGGGAGTCTCGGGTGGTTGCCGCTACGTCACTGCACCTGTCCTCTCTCCTTGAAAGAAGTTGATGTAGAAAATAAACTGATTCAATATATTTCACATTAAAATGTAACGTTATTTGAGAAGATTACAGGATGCCACCTTTATCTGGGGTAAAATAGAGTACCAAAGGTATAACAATGTAATGAAATACACAACATAAAGTTGCTAAAAAAGACTAAAAAAAGAAAATGGAGTGTCATCCATCTCGTTTCCTTTTGCTTTCATCAGCCAATCAATCGATCACTCAGTTTCCACTAATACCAACGTGAAGGCCTTTATAATCTCGCAACATTGGGACCTGATTAACGCTCAAACTCGACTTCCTAACTAATTTCTTTTTATCTGTTTTTGGCTCTTAATTCACGTATTCAATAACTATATTTCCCTTGAGCCCTTGAGTGAGCGACCATCACCACCGAGTTCCACAGAAGCTCTGCTTGCCACTGAAAAACTTCACCACCACTGGCCCTGTCCCCCAACCTGCGTGTATCATTTTCGTTTTCTTACAGATGAGGTCAAAGTCTTGTTATCGTACTTTACAGGCGTCCACATTTTCAACCCACATCCCCATTCATGGTTCTGGGCAGAGCACGCCTGCCTTTGGCCGGTGTCTGGATGACCACGCCCCTACTGTGTTGAATGTAGCAACGCTCCTGCACTTACTCCCTCACCTCACTTTCTGTGCATGCTACCGGCACGGCGGCTGGACACGCAACAGGTAGGCGCTCTTCTTAACGTTGGGAGGCAGTTTGGCGCATAACTTGGTCAAAACTAATTTAGGTTGTAACGTTCAGTGTATTTATGTTGTCGAATCTCATTTAGGCGTGCATTTGTAAGTTATGGAATTAAGTTATTATTTATATATTTTTCAAAGCTACAATTTTGAAAAATGTATTTATAAGGTCTGCTTCTGGCATTCTTTTAAATAAAAAAAAATATTTACTGAATCTAAACAAGGCTAAGACTAATCAATTAGACCCTAACGATAAGTAGTTCAAAATATATGCACATACTATTTTTACATAATGTACTAGAAGCCCAACGCTTGATTGTCTTTCCTATATATTTTTGTATCCATTATATAAAAAGTAAAGCTTTCATAATAGACTATATTTATTTTAGATTTTAAAAGGTTAGCTAAACAATCAAATTATTTCATGTAAGATTCTTTGGAGCATAAAAACAATATTCCATATGAGAGTGTAAAATACCATTAAATAACAGTAATCATATGTGCATTATAAAATGCAGAGATAAAATAATAATAATAATAATATAATTGTCATTATTGGTCAATATGTTTTACTCACAATACATACGATGAATTTCTCATTATGATAATATTCACAAGAAATTACAAGAAACTGATTAGCCATTTAATTAGTTTTGTCTTGAATGTGTAGCTTATGTGTTAACAGTCTTGTCTTTTATAAAGAAATGTATTTCCGTATTTCAAAGGTTATAAAATAATATGTATGTATTCCCTATGTTACAAAGTAGAAAGAGACAGATGAGACAAACTTAATGACATTCAACATTTTTAATAAGTGAAAAGAAAATGTAACACATGTGCATAACAATATACCATCCTTTACTTTGGTTCAGATGTTCATATATGATAAAAATAAATATTTATATTACAATTGTTACCGTTATGCTACAGTTCATGCATGGATGGATCAAGAGAGAGAGAGAAGCAGAGTACAGCAGGCACATAAGATTCACCCAGTTGGTGAAGTCTAAACAAAACCCTCTTTACCATAGGGTGTATAAACTGAGTCTTCAAGGCCAACACCTGCGTAAAACGACTAAACACACCGCGCGGTGAACCACTCCTTGGCCTTCGACTCAGTAGATAACCAGCAGCCACTTGTCCTGACCTAAACCTCCATAGTCAACAGACATTATTTTGTTAATTAAGATTATTAATACACAAAACGATTCTTTTCAGATTCCATAAATCCATTGCATATAAAAAATATGTTAATGTCATTAACAGTTTTTAGTCAGGCGTAATACTTACTTATGCTACTTACTACTTAGGACCACATATGCCGTAGATCTGTAAAAAACAACAACGTTTGAATTCAGTGTATCTTTTGTGTTTATTGTCATGTGCCTAAAGTTATGCTCCTATTTACCTTTTACTTTCCAGATCCTCTCAATTTGCCCACTTTGTATTTTTCCTCGTCTCAAACTCCTACCTTAAACCGTGTCCCCGTTGAGCATGAACCTCAGCCTTCCTGACCAGAACATGCACAGCGCACTCCAGGGCTGTCCGGACGACGACAAACCCGAGCTCATGTTACCGTGCTTCCGAAGAAACGCGTATGACGAGCCCCTGGCCTCGTACTCCAACGGCCCCATCATCTCCCAGCTCCTACGGAAGTCTCTCCACAACAAAAGGGCGCTAGATGAAAGCCACTATTACCTCGGCCCCTCGGCTGTGTCCAGCTCCGCCGTGGTCGGCGACTCCAGCCAGGAGGACCGGAGCAGTGTCTCGTCCAAGGACAGCGCGGCTGACGTCGGCTCCCCCGGCTTCCACCCGTCCACGGTGGCCAGCCCGGAGGCGGAGCGCCCCGTGAACGACCACTTACAGGCCAAGAGAGCGCGGGTGGAGAACATCATACGGGTGATGGCCGGCTCGCCCAACAGCCGGCTCCACGGAGAGCCTGAGAAGGCCGAGATGGACGCCAGAGACAGTAGAGAGTGTAGGGAGGCGAGGGAGGTGTACAGAGAGAACAAGAGGAAGCAGAGGTTGCCCCAGCACCAAGACCACAACCCCAGCGACGAGGGCATAGAAAACAGAAGACTCAGCACAGGTGGGGGCAGTGGCAGCAGCCTGGATAGCTCCAAAGACGAGGAGTGCCACAAGTTGAAAGAGCAGCTGCAGAGCATGCAGAAGCTCCTGCGCCAGCTCCAGGAGAAGTTCCTCCAGGTCTACAACCAAGAGGATTCCCACCGAGGGGAACATGAGGGGAGAGGAGAATGTTTGGAGCATGACAACTTGATACAGAGCAAAGAGCTCAGCTATCTAACCAACGGCAATACCTTTGAGAAGAAGCCAGCCCAGGGGAGCCCAGAGAGCAAGGACAGAACAAAGCCAGCAGAAGGTAATCTGCTCAACCTGAGAGAAACCAAGAACCTCCAAGACACCCTGAAGGGGGAGCTCTCCAGGGTGGTGAACGAGTGTGTGGACAAGGTGTTCAAGAACGTCTCCTCCTCAGGGCTGGACCTCTCCCCGCTGCGGAGCATGTGCCCATCCCCAGACGTACAGACCAGCGGGGGTGCTGCCGAGAGAAGGAGCCAGCAGGGAGGCTGTCCCCCCCAGGAGCCGCTGCACCCCGTGGAGACCCCATCTCATCAGAGATCTCTGGAGGGCCACGAAAACACTGACGCGCAAAGCCCACAGGACCAGACCGAGGCTCTGTCCCTGGTGGTCCGCAAGCCAGCCATGGCTCCTCTCTGCTCAGTCACCCCGACCACAGTGAAGAGACCCTACCCCATGCACCAACCGGCCTTTCAGTTCAACTACAGCTCCCCGCTCCACGACACCCAGATCCTGGAGCACCTGCTCAAGTACGGGCCGCACACCAACTTCTCGGGTCTCTCCTGCCTGCCCCCCTCACTGGAGAGGAGCTCCCCGGACTCAGGGGAGCTGCCCTGGGACACTCTGTCCATGAGATCCAAGGTAGGCCCCGGCCACCTGGGACATCACCCCCGGCCCAGCTCCCTGGGCTCGGTGACGGTGGACAACCTGTGCCTCCCCCACGTCAAGATGGAGTGCGGTGATCTGCAGGGCATGGCCGAGAGGAACCCCTACCTGTCCCTCAACATATCCTTTTGATCTGAAAGAGAGGCTTGCTATGTATTCCCAATTTTTTTTTATTGTGTTTGGTAGTAATTATATTATTATACGTATATATATGTATATATATTATACATATTATAATATTGTAAGTATAATTGATTTTGGTGGAACATCCAAAACATGATGATGTTTTGAAAAGATGATGATATTAATTCAAGTAGAATGCTATTAGGTTATATTGACTATTATATGATATTACCACAATGATATTGTTGCTCTTTCATTTGAACAATAGCTCGCTGAGATCCATGGCATCGCCGGCCAGAGCCGTAACAAACTTCAAGGAGAATATTTTCTTTGATCTCACTAACTCCAAAGAAAATTACAGCATCTTCTTTAATCCGAGCAGCGTAATGACTTTAAGTCCAGAAAAAGACAAATAAAAAGGAATACAACGCTTTGATAAGAATTGCCAGGAACAAAAGCAGATTTTTCAAAGGCAGAGAGAGCATCAGTATCCGTTCCAGGAAGTGGTGTTTTTTTCAGACTTGAAAAGGTGCAGGATCCATCTCTCCAGCCGTAGAGTGATAGGGGTACATCTAAAAGGTCACTTCTGAGTGCAGTATGGGGGGAGTAAAATCCACGAGTGGTTCCAAAGCACAACACTTGAGCTCTTGTCTTGAGCATTTGCTTGTCGGACACTTCTGTCAAAAAGAAGATCAGAGAAATACATCTATAAAGTATCACAATATATAAACCAGCGGCCACCGAATCCAAAGCAACCCACTCAAAGGCCATGTTGTTTTTAAGGATAATATTCCTCACTGCAAGTGGGGATTTTAAATAAGATGCGCCTGAAGTACTCAAATCCGTAAGCAACATACACACAGAAAAATCCCAGAAAGGACGGTTATTGTTGATTTTCTTTGGCGTTTCGGCCGTAATTCTTCTGAGAAGAATGCAATCTCAGAGGATGCACTTTATCTTTATCGTGCAAAGAGCTGGGCTTCTCTTTGAACAGTGCAACATAAATCTTTAATTTCAACTTCCTTCTTTCAAAGGTAGCCTGCCTAATAAATGTATGGTGTGGTGTAACCTGATAAGGAAATATTATGACCTAAGGCAGGGTTGTGGACTACAGAGAAAAAAGAGCTAGAGAGCATCTTCACTGCCACAGGGCATAAACTTGAGACAGAATTCAATCTATTGATATTTCCAATAAGGAAAATGGCATAGAGGTATAGATTTGACCATACAACCATACAAATAATTTCACAATGAAATAATATGCATTAACTACTCTGTATTGAAAACTCATGATTTTTTGTTTAATGTTGGAGGGGGGGTGAGGGGGGGGGGGGGGGGGAACCCAACATATGTCCACCTAAACACAACTTAATTATATCTGTAAATCAACTCCCTCCTTTCAAAACATTTCAAAACAAACCCGCTTTCACTGCCAGGCATGAAGTGCTTGGCTCTCTAATTAAAAATCCCTAATCTAATTTGTAATGCTGTTTTGCCAATAAGCACATGTTAGGGTCATTATTGACTCCCCAGTTAATGCCGAGCTGTTCTTTAGCAAAATTCAATTTGGCTGAAGATTGAGGCAACACAATACTCCTGTCTCCTATCAATTTGCACGCCACTGTATGCACGCCTCGCTCCAGACCCGCCGTATCTGTCGCCTTAACGCACATTCTGCACATCCAGGAGGGTCTGAATCCCAACCATCTGAAAAAGGCCAAGCTGATGTTCTTCTACACCCGCTACCCCAGCTCCAACGTGCTGAAAACCTACTTCCCCGATGTCAAGGTGAGTCACCAAAGTCACACCGTTTTCAATCTAAATATATATTTGGTAATTATTAATAATAATAATGTGTTAGGGTTAGAAAAAGAACAATTGGGAAAAAACCCCACAAAAAAACCTCCAGCCCGGTGTTTGTCTCTTCGGGGGCCGACTTGTTGACGTGCGGCGGGGACAGAATCAGCCGTGTGTCGGAGGAGAGAGACAAAGAAGCCGAGAGTTCACGCTAACAAAGGCACTAAGCTGCTAGTATGTCCTGGGGGCAGAGGATGATAGAGGGGCATTCTCTCTTTAAAAAAAGCCACTCCAGTCAGCAAATGGAGTGACAAAGGACTCTGTAGGCAAGGCATTGCTATTGAGTGTCAACATTGAGTTGGTATTAGACTTGTGCTGCACCAGCCTGTGAGCTGTAAGCTCTGGCCCTGAACCACAACATCCTGTGTTATCTTTGCTTTTTTTTGTCCACTGTCTCTGGTCTCTTCTTTTTCCTCTGCCCCACTTCCTCTGTCTGCCTCACCTTCTGTGGTCAGTGGTAGCAAGGCGTCTTTTTTTTTCTTACAGTTTCTTTTCAAACCATCTTCAGTGTGTCTCTACCTTGCTCATGTACACTTCTTTCTCCTTCTTCTTCTTCTCTCTTCTCATTAAACGTTTCTCACCTCACCTTTCCCTTCCTCTCTTCTCCTCTCCTTTCTTCTCCTTTTCACTCCCTTCCCCTCCTCACTATTCCTCTCCTCTCATTTTCTCTCCTCACCCTTCCTCTCCTCTCTCCTCTGCCTTCATTTCCTCTCCTCTCCCTTCATCTCCTCTCCTCTCCCTTCCTCTCCTCTCCCTTCATCTCCTCTCTCCTCCTCGCCCTTCCTCTCCTCTCCCTTCATCTCCTCTCCTCTCCCTTCCTCTCCTCTCTTATCCCTTCCTCTCCTCTCTTTTCATCTCCTCTCTCCTCCTCTCCCTTCCTCTCCTCTCCCTTCATCTCCTCTCCTCTCCCTTTATCTCTTCTCTCCTCCTCTCCTCTCCCTTCATCTCTCTCCTCTCCCTTTATCTCCTCTCCTCTCTTCTCCCTTCCTCTCCTCTCCCTTCCTCTCCTCTCCCTTCATCTCCTTTCCTCTCTTCTCCCTTCCTCTCCTCTCTCCTCTCCCTTCATCTCCTCTCCTCTCCCTTCATCTCCTCTCCCTTCCTCTCCTCTCCCTTCCTCTCCTCTCCCTTCCTCTCCTCTCCCTTCCTCTCCTCTCCTCTTCCTTCCTCTCCTCTCCTCTCTTCTCCCTTCCTCTCCTCTACCTTCCTCTCCTCTCCTCTCCCTTCCTCTCCTCTCCCTTCATCTCCTTTCCTCTCTTCTCCCTTCCTCTCCTCTACCTTCCTCTCCTCTCCTCTCCCTTCCTCTCCTCTCCCTTCCTCTCCTCTCCCATCCATTCTTTCCACGTCAACCAACCTGGGGCCATCACACAGGGCCCCTACACCTCTATCTACCCTGACCCCTGGTCTTTGGGGTCGCGGTGGGGTCGCAGTGGGTGGGGGTGGGGGGACAGGGGTGTGGTTGGGGCGGGGGTGGGTGGGAAGGGAGGTGTCGGGTCGGCGTTGGTTGGTGTTGCAGGGCGCGCCATGCAAACGTCTCCTCCTTGCCTGCGACCCTGTGGTGGTGGGAAGTGGCGGTGGACAAAAGGAGAGGCTAATCCCGGTGTCTGATTCCATCCTATCAGCCGGGGTCAGTGGGAGCTTCCTTCTGTCCTCTTACTGCCGCCGCGCTCGCACCCAGAGACACCAGAGACAAGAACACGTCTTTGATGCCTGCCCAGCCCTTAGGCACTTTTCTCTCCCCCACCCCCCCCACCCCACCCCCTGTCCTTCTGGATGAGAAGATAGAATAACAAGGCTAATGTCAAGACTGAGTTTGGAAACACACAGCCGCGACAGATGTTTTTTTCACCCTGGACATTGGTGGGAAAAGATCAGGGAAACGAATGCTGCGCGGAGTGACATGCATCAGGGTGACACACATGTGCGCGCGCGCACAGACACGCGCACACACACACACACACACACACCAGATTACCACTTCCATCTCGATCCGCCTCATCCCCCCGAATGGGTACTGAATGTAGGTTTCACTGACTTATAAATAAAAGGTCAGGAAAAAACAAAGAAAAAAAATCTTTTAACTTTAGCATTATAATTTATTTTGGGGGTTTAAAGATTTAATGTCCCAATGACCAGTTTCAAAGTGTTTGATAGAGATTCTGAAAATTTATTTAAGTTCTGAATGAACAATCTATTTTTTTCCTTTTTTCTCTCTCTCTCTCTGCAGTTTAACCGCTGCATCACCTCCCAGCTCATCAAGTGGTTCAGTAACTTCCGGGAGTTCTACTACATCCAGATGGAGAAGTTTGCCAGGCAGGCCATCGTGGACGGCGTCAACAATGTGGACAACCTCTCCGTGAGCCGGGACTCTGAGCTGTTCCGGGCCCTCAACATGCACTACAACAAGGCCAATGACTTCCAGGTAAGGACTCTGAGCTGTTCCGGGCCCTCAACATGCACTACAGCAAGGCCAATGACTTCCAGGTAAGGACTCTGAGCTGTTCCGGGCCCTCAACATGCACTACAGCAAGGCCAATGACTTCCAGGTAAGGACTCTGAGCTGTTCCGGGCCCTCAACTTGCACTACAGCAAGGCCAATGACTTCCAGGTAAGGACTCTGAGCTGTTCCGGGCCTCAACATGTACTACATCAAGGCCAATGACTTCCAAGTGAGGAGGCGTTCCTGAACAATGTTTGAGGTGTCAGATCTGCATTCAGCGAGTCTTTTCCTTACTTAGACCTCCATGTTTACTCCATTTTTGTTGTCACTAGGCCTGTATATATACACAACGGCCGTTATATAATATACAATGTGTGGCCCAAAGGTAGATGTTTTGTGGGAGTTGATCTTCAACCCCTGTTCCCTGGGTGATAACATTTCCATAACTGTTGCTCTTCACTATATGTTGTGATTACGAGCGGCAACACACGACTCAATCCCTAATTTCCCCATTCTTCGATGAAACAAAGCTCATCTCATCAGACACGGGGGCAACTCTTCTGCAGCATCTCGTACTGTATCACCGGTGTTTAAGATTAAATCATCACAGACCACACACACAGAGAGGAAACACGGTGGCACCATCACCACAATAAAAAGCTACACCTGCATCCAGGCCTCCCTCCATCTTACGTCCGTGCTACGTCCCCGCCCTGACCCTCTGTGTGTCTCCACACACCTGCATCTGGGGCCAGCCCTTCACAGCCATTATCCAAACTCCAGAGTGATGCTTTATCAAGCTGTGGGAAGAGGAAGCCCGCTGAAACAACTCAGGATTAGAGGGCACCGGTACGCCTCAGCGCCGCTCGGATTGCTACTGATGCGGAATGCTGAGAAGGACGCCCCGGACTCGGGAGAGGGAGAAGGGCCGGGTGGGAACGAGACGGGAGCGTTGTCTTTACCTTGCTGCCACCAAGACATTCTTTCCCAGGGGGGCTTGTATGGGGGGAGCCGAGGGGAAAGAAAAATAACTTATGCCAACATGTTGTGTTGGGACGGCTGGGAAACACAAGGGGGCCAGCGGCATCCCAGCATGCCTTGCTGCGGGGCTGGAGTCTGTGGGGGGATCGGGGATCAGATAGAAATCTCAGCAATGGAGTTTGAGGGTGGGGGGGTGGGGTCTCTTGTTTGGCCAGTAATTGACATGGTACAGAGAAAGAGGGGATTAAGGTTGAGCCACCGAGGACTTTTGTTGCGTGTTTTGCGAGAGTCTCCGATTTGTTTTGGCGTCATCTATCGCTTGCGCAAAGAGAGCAAATTGTTTTTCGTCTAATGGCCATTACACCGCTGCTATATGTTCACTTCACAACCTACTTTACACTCAAAGTAAAGTCATGAAGGTATCAATGGTCATACTGAAAACTGTCTTGATCGATATTCAAATCGATGGTTCATCCAAGTGATCTCTGTGTTTGCCCTGTAGGTCCCAGACAGATTCCTGGAAGTGGCGGAGATTACCTTACACGAATTCTACAACGCTATTTCCACCGCCAAAGACTCCGACCCCTCCTGGAAAAAGGCCATCTACAAGGTGATCTGTAAGCTGGATAGTGATCTTCCGGAGGAGTTCAAGACCTCCTCGTGTCTATAAATTAGCCTTCAAAGAGCAGAAACTAAGTGGTTTTGCGATATTGGGGAGTTACATACCCATTTTCTGTATTTTGTGCTTTTTAGTGCTTTTTGAGTTTAGTGGATATCGTTTTGTAAATCTGTACAAAATGCTTATGCTCGTTAAAGGTTAATTAGCAAGGGAATGGTAGACTGGTGGTTGTGTATTCTGTGAGTATCCTTCAGTTGGGGATATTTTTTTTCTTATCTGCATCACACAATTAATAAAAATACCATTTGTACATTTGGGAGTTGGGGAAAAAAATGTTAAAGACAATTTAATAATGCGTTATATTAGTAGGCTTAGAGTATCTCATTTTTGGATTTTGTGGAACATGGGAGAGAAAATTGTGGTGTACTTGTCAGTATTAGTTTTTGTATTATTTCCACATGCAACTGTAAATATGCTGCTCATGATTGTTGTATATTTTTTTCATGTACGCTGATTATGACGTGGTAGATATTATCCGAGTATCTTTATGTAAAAAACACAGCAGGTGACCCTCAAAGTTTAATTAAAACACACTGGATAAATCATTTTCATGATTATACTGAAGTTGCCATGAAGTGATTAAAAAAAAACATTGAGAAAGAAAAGTGTTAAAGAAGTTTCCTTTGGAGTCCCGAATCAAACCCGTTGATAGCCTACTTCTAAAGAAACATGTCCGCTACTACTGCCCCTGGCCTGAATCCATTTTAAAACAGCCCTCCAAATCGGGCTGCTCGCATTGTTCGGTGTAGCCGAGTCAAGTTGACTTTCTAAGGCCTGCATTCATTGTGTGACCGGTGCGGATGTCCACATGTCCACAGTGGCCATGTCTTAAAAACAGCTACAATGCATTCTCTCCCAGTGAGTAATGCCCGATGTGACCTCATATCGGCGTTGTGCCACCGAAGCAAAATTCCACAAACACGTTGACTCTTTCTTCCAGGCAGCCGTTCCGAGCGTGCTGATCGGTTAAAAAAACACGCACACAAACAGAAGCACACCGCACGGACATACACACGCACGCCACGCACACACGCTCGCACACACAGACGCATAGGTCGACGTGCGCGCACACAAAGCAGGATGACAACAATCACACTGATATTCCGCCTCTTCTAGCGGTCTGAAATCGTTGTCACTTAGCAATTCTTGTGTGTATCCGGTGAAATTAAATAATCAGTGCGTTATTCATAATGAGAAACCCATATTAATTATCAAGATAACACGTACATTAGTTAAATCAAAAAGGAAAAACAATAGAAAAGGTATTGCTGGGAGTTCGTCGAGTCGACCGTGCCATTGAAATAAAGATCGTATGGAAGAGAAGGATGATGAACAGAAGCCTTGTAACAGAAGCACGTAATCAAAGCAAAACATTTCCTTTTAATGTTCTGGATTAGGTGTATGTGCCCCAAACCATAGTTTAATTGAAAAACCTGTTGGACACCCAAGCACCAATTACACGGGAAATGATAACATTAAGAAAATTAAAACATTAGTTGAATTGGTTTGTGAGGAGGAGTGGAGAAAATAAACCTCTGTAATCTTTTAATAGCGATTTCTTTTAAATTAGATAAGTCTTCTTCAGTAAATTGAATTATATTCTCCACTCAATTAAAATGCCTCTGGTTGAACCAAATTAATTTGTTGTTTGACATTTGCAGAACAAGACGCAGTAGGGCTAATCTCTGATTTAATGAAAGAACACAAGAATGCAAAAATTGACTTATAGCTGCCGGAGGCTGGCCAGGCTTCACCTTACACAGAACACGACATACCGTAATTTTCCTTATCAACTATTCCTACCAGGATGAAATGAGGAAGAGTAACGCGACATATAGTGACAGATGTGATCTCTTTGTTGTAAAATATTATTTATTATTTATTAAAGTTTATTAGAGTTTGTTAAAAGAAGCTCCTCATTTGTTTATCAGCTTTGAATTAAATTTCATGAATTCTTATTAACAGCTACAAAATGCAGCAGGCATTGAAAAGAAAAAAACGGATAATACAAAAGAGAAACAGTGCCATCTAGTGAACCGCTGATATACTGCAGCGGGTTCAGTTTGCCTTCAGCCAAGTAATTCATCACTTGTAAGAGACTCTCGCAATTATGTTTCAACCTTTACCATTTCACTTGAAAGCATTTTTTTATCTATAAATTACATTTTTTCCAAAGTTAATCAAATCAAGACAATATGTCTTGAGCTATAGCATGATCTTCAAAGCCTTATCTTTTTTAAAGTAGCCTATTTAAAAAATATTTAAATATTTTAGGCTCAGTAGTGCAAAATGAGAGAAAGAAATGTATTTGACATGTTACACAATATGAAGATATAGGCCAACCCTCCAAAATCACATTTAGTAAAAACGTAATTTTTTTACTGCGTGACGTGCTACCAACCCCAACAGATTTTGTAATAATTATAATTATATAAAAACACCAAACCACGCGAGACCCAACCGGGTTCTACAGAGACGACGGCGGGATCAAACCCCCTCGAGCTCGAAACAAAAGGAGGCTGAGCGGGTGGCACTGGGGCAGTCCCCTCATGCTTAATCTTCCGTCGCGTGCGCACACATGCTCGCGGCATAGTCGCTCTGGGAAGGCGCTCTGACGGCGCTGGGAGGGCACTGGTAGGGCGCACTGACGGCACTGGGAGGGCGCGCGGAGCCACAGGGAGTGGAACTTGAGAGCGGCGGAGGCTGACTTTAGGCTGCCCTTCAGACAAACCACTCCTTGGTATAGTTCGGCGTGATCACCGGTAAATCTTTATTAATTTTAATTGGAGCCCCCATTTAAAAGAGCAATTAAAGCGGATTAATCGAGCCCATCCCGTATAATGTCTTCTGTTAATTAGTTTGTCAGCACTGTTTTAATATCGCTTAATGACTTCATATTTCAGGGATGACATTAAAGGGATGCTGTAGGAAAAGAAATGGCCTTATCACAATGCAGCGCTTTATAGAGCCGTCCCCGCCGCCGGGCAAGGTCAGGCCTGGGGGCCGCTGGGGGAGGAGTCAGCTTCAGGGTGCCACCCGCAACCACCTCCAGGGACAGACTCCACACACACACAGGCACACACACACACACACACACACACACACCCACACACACACACACACCCGTCACACACAAAAATGGACTGAAACACGCATTATCACCGAAACACACAAACACATACACACACACACACACACACACACACACACACACACACACACACACACTCACACACACACACAGACACACACACACACACAAATGGACTGAAACACGCATTATCACCCAAACACAAACACACACACACACACACACACACACACAAACACACACTAAAACAGACTTTCTCACTCTCTCGCGCGGTCTCTCCTCTCTCTCTCCCTCCCTCACAACCCCAAACACAAAGACGCACACACATGCACACAGTACACACAGCACACACACACACTCTCTCTAATTCCCTCCCTCTTTGTATTTCATCACAAACTCCCACATCCACGCAGTGTTTATGTGTGTAAGGCGCTGAGTAAAGTGCATAAATCAAGCAGAGGTCGTTGGCGGATTGCGTTCTACATCCAGGCCTTGTGTTTGGGGGGAGAGTGACACACAGACTAGGCTGCAGATTAACTGTAAATTGCATCAAGGTTTTCAGACATGAGACCAATTTCAGAGCTGCTGCTGACACACACACACACACACACACACACACACACACACACACACACACACACACACACACACACACACACACACACACACACACACACACACACACACACACACACACAAACACACACACACACATCACACATTTACCCTAAAACACAGACCCCACTGTGTTTAACCTACAGGGCTGTTCCAAAACAGACTGGGATTAAAATAAATCATAACCTCTTCGGCACCGCCATCACCCTGTCCTTGTTACACACACCCGGTGCATAAACACCGGCGTTCCAGATGCATCCACTCCCAGTCCTCCCAGTATGATCCGAGCGTGAGAATCTGCAGTCTGTCGAGGAGGCGATCAAAATCAACAGCACACGACCACGAGCGTGTGCCCCCCCCCCCCCCCCCATATTGCATCATCATCCCCCTGGCTGGCATGGCTCCCTGCTAATTTCAGTGTGCCCTCGCACCTATACGCGCTCCCCGGCACATTCATAAATCTCCTTCCCATTATCCCCCTAATTAGCCGGGATTACAGGAGCATGTAATGCCCCCCGCTTCCCGATAGATTGATTGGGGGACGGTCTCTTTGTTTTGAAATCACTTCCTGATTGATGCACAGAGTCCTAGTTTGCAATTGTAATGGCCCAGATGTTAACAATCAAATGCCTTTCCGCTCCGCGAAGTAACAGTCTGTCATGGAAGAGAGGGCCCAGCCAAGCGTGTAACGACACATCACGGGAGGGAGAGGGGAGGGGGGGTAGGGTGGGATGGAGGGAAGAGAAATGGCGGGTGAGGAGAAGGGGGTGAGGTGCGGGCAGGGGGGTATAGGTAGCCTACTGGAACCCTGGCTCGCCTGGCATATGTCTGCAGATGCCTGTACACTGAAACCTCTCCACTTGTGCTGTTGTCTGAGATCCTAAGGACTCAGTGTTTTGACGGAAAAGAGATGGACATGGATATGTGAACCATTGAGGCGATACATTATGATTTTTTAAATTCTAATTATGATTCAAGGGAACCGATAAATACGGCATGAGTATAATAGACCATCTCGAGCAAGTTCACAGGAAAAAACAATTTCAACGCGAGCAGCAACTGTTGCCTTCCTGAAGACCTCCCTTCACCAATAGAGGGCACTATTGTCTAACCGAACGCACGTCTACCTCCGTTCCTCGCCGGTCCTTTTTTTTTTTCTCCACGCCCTTTACCGATAAATCACTATCCGGGATAGTTAATGGATATAGAAGCAGATCATGAGTGAGCTATCTGTGGGGCGATAATTTAAGTGAAGATCCCCACACTGATTGCAGTGAAAGGTTATTTATTTCAACAATAATGCAGGACACAAAAGAGGAATCTGGCTAAGATGACTGTCTGGGGTACGCCAGAGTGCTCATCTCCAATGGAGCAGCGTGTAAATGGGGTTCGCTTTCCCCCAATGAAAATATAGACCGCAGTTTATTTCG
>NC_136948.1:13026095-13031095 GCF_949987615.1 Pollachius pollachius | reverse complement strand
TAAAAGTGCGACATGATTGATAACCTGTCAGTCATCCGGAATAATCTCGACCAATCCCGTCGCTCGCTGCCGGCTCCGGCTCCCGCCCTCGTTTATTATATCCATATCACCCCCAACATCCACTTACCATTGAAAAGCTGTAATTGAATGAGTTTTTGTCATTATTTTGATTAATCATATTAATTTGTACTAATTAAGAGATGGTTTGAAGGGACGACAATTAGATTAATGAAATTAGTTTTAACTTTTCATTTTTTTTCGCGTTTTCATTTAACCTTATACAGTTTTCGCAAAAAGAAAATCCAAGCAGAAATGTTATGAAACAATTGCAAATCAGAGTTTTGGGACTAATTGAATGTCTGATTCTATTAATGATGAAATCCATAAGGGTCCTTGAGGGGAGAATTAATGCAGATTTAGTTGCTAAGTAGGGGAAATTAATTAGAATTCCAGGAGATACGGCTATCGGGAAAGGCCCTTGATAAGAGGCTCTGTGAGGGCTGCTGTGTCCACACAGGGACGCAGAGAAACCAGATACCCGGGCTTTAAGTACCCACAAATAGGTACTTTGAGCAAATCCCACTCGGTTAAATATTAACCTGTGAAAATGCAAACATACCTTTTTAATGAAATACTAGAACCGCAAAGGCAGGCGATTACTCCCCCCCCCCCCACCCGCGTTAGACGATGGAATGTCTGGAATACTTCAAAGGGTATTCGAACTTCCTGCGCCATTTTCCAAACGTACACCTTCTCTGCCTCTGTCTTTTTCCGGCGTACTTTCTCTTCCGGAGTTAAACATCGGTGCGTTTCATTGTTAGTCTAACGGCAGGGCTTTTTGGGCCCTTTTCCAAGCATTGCCTGTTCTGGTGTCGGGCCAGCACCAGTGATTGACACCTAGGTCAACCCTTGCCACTCCGAGTGCGGTCGGGGTCTGACACTTTGTGTAGCGCGGGCCCCAGTGTGCTCCTTCCGTTCTGCATATTCACCGGCCTGTCTCCCTCTCCGCAGGCCAATTCATAATTAACAGCTGTTGGCTTGTCAAGAGTGGCCCTGGCCGTGGCACACGCACGCACACACACGCACGCGCAGACACACATTGACACGCACACACACAACCGCATGCGTATATATGCGCACATACGTTTGCAAGGGTGCGGACACACACACGCGGGCATACACGCACACACACACACACACACAGACATTCATGGACACACACACACACACACACACTCACACACACACACGGACACACACCTACACACATTTATATTCACCGAAGAAGACCCCCGTGCCACGGATGGCTTTCAAGGGCCATGAACCCATCCTCTTCCCCTGAATGATGGACACTCCTGAAAGCTCAAACACACACTCAGTCAACCTGGCTCGGCTATTTCCACACATTATCCCCCAATCTCTCTCTCCCTCGCCCTCGCTCCCTCTCTCTCTCCCTACCTCCCTACCTTCTGTCACAACGTCAGGAACTTTCTGCATAAAGTCCGCTCCGTCTGGGCCGAGAGTAGGGCGCTGTGAGACCGAGGGGGGGTGCCCCTCTGCCCATGTGTGTTTGTCATGCCTGCTTAGCGGAAGTTGAAATGTAAATAGAGACCGCGGGAGATCTCAGGCCGCGATAGGCTGCTTGAAATTCTAATAACCAAGTAGCTGTCCACCTGTAATAAATGATGCCCATAAAACGGCTGATTCCTCCAGCAGATAAAGATGAAAAGTAATTGTTTGTGCTCACACGAAATTAATCAGATCAAAACAGGGGCAATCATTTTAAAGAGACACCAGACCTATAAAAAAAACAGCAAAGCTGTGATAAAGTATTGGCTATCAGGCGTGCAGTCTGGAGGTGAGCATTACAATAATATGGAGAGCCGGTATTCATGTGACTGGAGATAGGATTATTGCATATATTCAAAGAGGGGCGAAATGTTTATGGTACGTATACAAGCAGCGGCTGACAAAGACATCCTGCAGCACAAGGTCAGAAGAAAGGGTGAGTCTGATCTATTTCCCTAGAGTGTGAATATTAGATTTTCATTCTCTTAAGAGCAAGCTGCAACAATATAATTCAGTCAGGTTAGAGTTGATTGAGGCAAAATAAAAAGTGAGTTGATCACGCTTGGGAATATATTCACAGCGTTTCTGTACCAAATGACACGTAGATATTAGTTTGAAGTATTGTTTTTACAAAAACAGATAATAAATAATTTTCAGAACTTAGTATTATTACAACGCATCTAGTAGCATCATTATGCCCAAATTCATCAAATCATTGAGCTGTGTGAATCAAAAACATTCCACAAAGCACCAAAAATCACTTCAATTCAGAATCCCATCCAACGTTCCCTCGTGCCCCACGTTGGGGGTCTGCTTCTCAAATGTTTGCATTGCCACGGGTGTCAAGCCCATGTATCGAAATGCCCCCCGCTCATGCCAACACTCACCGTGTGTCCCTGCTGCCGGGTGCCACGGCGATCAACACAGCGGCGGGCGCTGTTGTTGTTGTTGCCGTTGCCATGGGGTCTGAAGGTCCAGATATGACGGACCACCTGGACGGAGAAGGGGACGGTAAACACGGTTATTTTCACAGCTTTGATATGCTAAACACCAACACCCCACTCCAGCACAACAAGAAGGGCCAACTTGTGTGTGTGTGTGTGTGTGTGTGTGTGTGTAGGTGTGTGTGTGTGTGTGTGTGTGTGTGTGTGTGTGTGT
Source organism: Pollachius pollachius (assembly GCF_949987615.1). Taxonomy (NCBI): domain Eukaryota; kingdom Metazoa; phylum Chordata; class Actinopteri; order Gadiformes; family Gadidae; genus Pollachius; species Pollachius pollachius. Next base: position 13,028,368 of record NC_136948.1, on the reverse strand, counting down.
GTGTGTGTGTGTGTGTGTGTGTGTGTGTGTGTGTGTGTGTGTGTGTGTGTGTGTGTGTATGTGTATGTGAGAGGGGCTGTTTAGTTATACAAATGGGAAGCGGGACAAAACTGGAGCTCTGTTCTGCCCTTATGCACGCACTGGCTGGGGTCCTGTGCAGAGTGTTTGCCAGGGTGGAGGGAGAGAGAGAGAGACAGAGAGAGAGAGAGAGAGAGAGAGAGAGAGCGAGAGAGAGAGAGACAGAGAGAGAGAGACAGAGACAGAGAGTGAGGGAGAGAGAGAGAGAGAGACAGAGACACAGAGAGAGACAGAGCAAGAGACAGAGAGTGAGGGAGAGAGCGAGAGAGAGAGAGAGACATAGTGACCCCCTGATGCACACTAACAACCCTGGAGCTCTCTGCTACTGATACTCCTCTGGAGACTGTCCATGTCTATTTCCAGCATGAGGACAGACCTGTTCTGTCTCCACACACACACACACACACACGCACGCACGCACGCACGCACGCACGCACACACACACACACACACACACACACACACACACACACACACACACACACACACACACACACACACACACACACACACACACATACAGAGTTTTTCTTTAAGTTGATTATTCACACGTTCAACATCTCGATGATGTAATTCTATGAGCTTCTAGGTTTCATATTTTTACACCAATGGAATGTTAACAAAAACAAATTTCCCTTCCTGCTGTATCCTCCTAAGTTGTGTCGTTTGCATAGGTAAAATTGTGACATTATTCATATCTCGGGGTGAGATCAAGCCTGACGTTTGGTCATCCATTTATACTATATAATATGTTTTTTTGGGGGAATGTGTGTAAGTCAGTGGTGTCAAATGTTTTGCTAAGCAAGGTAATGATGGAGTAATTTTCCTACATTTTGATTACCACCTTTTACACATCCAATTAAAACGAGACTCCATATGAATCCATATTCAGTAAATACTTCTAGCTAATGGTTGATGCATCATATTCACAGGCAGACTCATCTTCATCTACCTTCATCGGGTTTTCCCTCATTTCTCTGGTGAGGCAATAGGACCAGACCGTAAACACATAAAAAACACACCATCACACCCTGACGTCCAACGAGAAGCCAGGAGAACACACACTCATTCCTGCCACACAGCCGCTCATAACTTTGTTACAAAGTACAGTCTACTAGCAGGGTGTCACACACAGAGAGATCAACAAGTCCTCTCCGTTTAACGGCAGTCCTAATTGAGTGGCTGATGAGTCCAGGACTTCTCTGGAGGGTAGTGTGTGCTTTGGCGAGTGTCTCGTCTGGTTACCGGCGGAGCGATTGCATTTGAAAGGGAGAAAGAGCCGGCGGCCAAAGGCACCGGCGCTCGTGTGCGACTCTTGCGACCGACCAAATCCCCCGTTCTCTTTATTCTCCTCTGGCAGGTTGTAACGGAGTTAATTGTACAATAAAAACTATTCTCTAAATCATTTCCTCTCTGTCCATACAAGATTGATCACGGAACCAATCCCTCCTACTGCTGTAATTTTCATATTTAATGAGCGTGACTCCAAAACTATTACACTAATTAGTCAAATCTCACATATCACTAATGATGCTTGCAGTAATTAATATTGTATTTAATTAAAAAATGACCCATTTCAAAGAATGGTGTGCAGCCGTCGTTGGGGGAGTGGGTTGGTCTGTGGTATAGCAGAGATGATTAGGGGGAGGTGGCAGGGGGGGTGTTTGTGTGTGGAGATGACAGTCAGGGTGGTGGTGCGATTGGATGGGGATGGGGGGAGGACATGTGGTCTGGGCAGTGGGAAAGCAGACTGGAGATGGATGTGGAGTGGGGGCGGGGGAGAAGGGGAGTGAGAAGGTGGAGGTGTCCTAAGTGTCTCCGCCATGCCACCGCTGCAGACACCCTCGCTTCCATGTGTTGCATGTGTCTCTGTAGTTTTGCACGCGCTCCCCCCCCACACACACACAAACACACACACAGACCCCCCCCGCCTCCTAACACACACACACACACACACACACACACACACACACACACAAACACACACACAGACCCCCCCCGCCTCCTAACACACACACACACACACACACACACACACACACATGCATACACACACACACACACACACACACACACACCTACCCCCCCTCCAAACACACACACCTCCTCCTCCTCTTTACTGGAGGCAGCCAGCCCCCGTGTGATTTATGTCGGGGGCCCCCCTCTTGGGTTCCACAGTGCGTACACTGGAAAAT
>NC_136948.1:12989687-13025895 GCF_949987615.1 Pollachius pollachius | reverse complement strand
ACACACACACACACACACACACAGGAACAAAGCAGCTGCCCACCGCCTGCCCTGTGTTCACTGCGGTCTGTGCTGTGACTTGGGGGGGCTTCATGTTGCAGTGGGCCCACCCCTGCAGCACAGAGGGGGACACACCTGCTGGGAGGGGAGGGGGGTCCCTCTGTGGGAAGACATGACGCGATCTAGGATGGAGCGGGAGAGAGAGAGATTTTACTTAATACAGTGTTTTCCTATTATTGGTGGTTGGTGTCTGAGTTGGGCGTTGGCCTAGCATTTTTATTATATTATCTGACCCAATAGGTATTTGTACAGACGATGACAGTTCATTTTGTTTGAATGAGATTGCTTGCAACACTGATGCATTAGTTCTAAGTATTCTATCTAAAAAAAACATTTACATATATTGCCCCTTTATTTTGTATTTAAGTCGCAATGTGTAAGATTGAGCCCCGTCCCACTTAGTAGTACTTTCCGAATTGTAAAACCAAAAAACAAAATAGTGTTCTGTCCACTGTAATTGGCTGTTCTAATCGGCTGCCGGGGGAGGGGTTTAGGGTGAGTGGGAGGGGTTTAGGGTGAGTGGGAGGGGCTTTGCGAGTGTCGATAGTACGATTCTGGTAAACAAAGACAGAGCTAAGGGCTGACCGGCATTTTTGATTTGTAGAATATATCAGTTATAGGATGTGATTATATTGATAACATTATTAGAATCACTTTCATGAGCATTGACTCCAGATATGTACATGTTAAAATGTTAGACATTTCGACTTTAAACACAAATTAAATGCACTTCTACACTACACCTTTAACCATTAAAAAGAATAATTATGGTAAGGAATAAGACTTAATGATAAATTGAAATGATCCCTCCACTTTAATAAACCCCTCCCCATCCCATCTCAATCTAACAACAATAACAACAACAAAAACATTAGCACAAAGCAACGGCCAGGGAGAGAGAGAGAGGGAGAGAGGGAGAGAGGTTTTATAATAAGGTGTTATCCTATTAATGGGGGTTGATGGCTGAGTAGAGGGGGGCTGAGGGTAGCCAGGGGGAGGGTTAGCATTTTTATCATAACATATTACTTAATAGTTATTTGTAGGGACAATAACAGTTAATTATATTATAATGTGATTGTTGGTCACACTGACGCAGAGAGAGAGAGAGAAGAGATAGCTAGAGAGAGAGAGCGAGAGAGAGAGCGAGAGAGAGAGAGCGAGTTAAAGAGAGACAGCGAGATAGAGAGCGGGAACGAGATACAGAGAGAGAGAGATGGAGAGAGACAGTGAGATAGAGCGCAAGAGCGAGATAGAGAGCGAAAGAGAGAGAAAGAGAGAGAGCGAGAGAGAGAGGGAGAGAGAGACAGTGAGATAGAGAGCAAGAGCAGGATAGAGAGAGAGAAAGAGAGAGAGCGAGAGCGAGAGAGAGCGAGAGAGAGCGAGAGAGAGCGAGAGAGAGCGTGGGGGAGCCGGGGACTGGGAAGTCCCTGCAGGAAGCCAGCAGCCAGCGGGCCCCAGGCTGAGGAGCCGGCGGCCGTGATGGATGGAGTCTTTGACTTGCAGGAGAAGTGGCATGATGGCCTGGCATCTCTCTGAAGTGCTCGGCGCGCATTGTGACCAAGCCCCGTTATGTCCCCGTTTCATTGTGGTGACAGTATGAGGAATGCCTGGTTTTGTTCTCGCCACTGTTGCTATCCATCATCCACAGAGAGGGGAGGACGGACGAGGGCGAGAGAGGCAGGGAGGGAGGGAGAGAGAGAGAGAGAGAGAGAGAGAGAGTGGGAGAGTGAGATAGGGGTGGGAGGGAGAGAAAGAGAGAGGGGTAGGAGGGAGGGAGAGAAAGGGGGCCGGAGGGTTGGCGGTGATAGCAAGCGTTGAGAAACTTTGCTATATACCTTTCTCCCTTCTCTCTCTCTCACTACCAATCTCTCTCTCTCTTTCAATTCAGTTCGTATCGACTTTATTGGCATGGGAAAGAAAATAAACTGCCGTGGTATCTAAAAGTAGAAATAAGAAGGAAAAATACCATTGAAATTACTCATATTGACAATAGGCCTATTATTCAAAATATGTAGTATAATTAAAAAATATCATATTTCGTTAATAGTACTAGCCATTTCTTCCTAGAATATACGCATAAGACAGTACCAGTACATGTGTACAATCAGTTGGAAGTTGGCCAGGCGCTGCAGAATAGTCCATTTGTTACCCTGGTGTTCGTGTTAGTGGATGCCCTTTCTTATCACAACAACTGCTCACAAATCTTGCAGCTGTTATTGCACAACGCTGTATCTCTACCCCAGTAGATATCAAAGTTTGCTCTTTTTTTGGGGGGGGGGGGGGGGGGGGGATCTTTCCTAAATCCTGTGTGTGTGTGTGTGTGTGTGTGTGTGTGTGTGTGTGTGTAAATGGCAGAAGGTGAGAGAGTGCAGGTTTGTTTCCACCTGATTCTGCGTGAGATGGGTGAACAGTCTGTCTTCTCCTTCCCCTTTAGCTGGATCTGTCTGGGCTGGCCTTTCTCAGTAGCTGGGCTATGCTTTCAGATTATACATGGCTATGTTTTTTTTTTCATTTTCAAATCAATCACGGGATTCAATAATTATTTGACAGTGGCCTAATAACCTTACACTTTTACGTTATTTTTTGCTTTACTAATGAGTTTCCTTCTTGTTTTGGTATAATGTGTTTTCTGATGTCTTTGTTGTCTGGTTGTGTCGGTAAACAGACCCAGGACCAGCTTGATAAAAAAAAAATGTACGCACTTTAAAACACACCTCTTATGCGCTTATTGTGTGTTGTATGCCTGGCACTTCAAAATAGTACTTAGCATCGTTTAGTGTCTTATCCTAGCTATCTTTGTTGCATACGGGAATGGGTTTACCTATAGCAATTAAGTGCTTGCCACTTGGTTCTATGAACATCCTTACTGTACAGACAGAGATATATTGCCGTTTCTCTTTCGTCTGACAAATGTTCTTATTGTATGTTGCTTTAGATAAAAGCGTCTGCTAAATGCCCTAAAAGTAAATGTAAATGTTTAATATTAAGCAGCACAGGTACAAGGCACCAACTGTTCCTTTCTGTTGTTATTCTTGTTAGCGTCCTTCTGAGTGGTCATAAAATGTTAACTCACCCTTTGGGTTTTATGACCATTGCTAACCGGCTCCTCATGGAATATGGGTGTTTTCTTTGGTCTCTGAGGATTCATTTGCATAACTGTATTCCAGTCCCCAGTTTGGCATTCCTCCAGCTTTACAAAGACTTGTTTTGTAATTGGACAGACCTTCGCTAATTTGGTGTTCACAGAGTCGAATATTTACAATTCTAGCATTTCGTAATGATGTGGCATTAGTTTGGTTTTGATGCCACATGGTTGGGTGATCATCTATTTAAAAGAACTGTGATTCTGCTGTGGTCTGAGAGTTTATTGTATTTATAAAAACGTTTTGGAGGGCTACTGTGGATACTCTGATTCTGTCTCTCAGTCTGTGGTGAGGTAATCTGTAGTGCTATGCTGTAGCTTTCTCTCTCCCACTATCCCTGTTTTCATCCGTCTCTCGCCCACTCTCTATAACCGCTCTCTCTATTTTTCAGTTTGTCTTTGCCCCTGTGCTTAATTTCCTTCATCCCCCCACTACCCTGTCCTAGATACCTCTGGTCATGGCTTCCATGTTCCACAATGTGCTGTGGCATCCATTCAGAAACACTTAGCTCATAAAGACGGGCTTCCCTTCTCCAATCAATCCAGTACTTAGGAGGCGGATGTAATCTGATGCCGGTCAATGTGCTCGGTGTTGAAAGCATCCTGCACCGTGTCCCTAACCTGGGAGGGGAAGAGGAAAAAAAACAAAACAAGGCTAATGTCCAAGCGATCTAATTAAAGCTGGAGTCTCACTTGATCACATTCTGCTAGCGGTCAATGGTTGGGCAGGGGTGGGCGGGAGTCATGGTTTAATTAACACTGCAAAGTGGTTAAAGCTAATATTTAATTAGAAAATAAACAGAATAGCGAGGGCCTCGGTATCCAATCAGGATCAACGGAGCGGGGCGGGAGATCTGCAGTGTAATAAGGGAGGAAACTCCCAGCATATATTGCCACATAAAAGAACCGTAATTAGTCAAACGTAATTAGCAGAACATTATGGAATTATCGGGCAGAACGGGGAAGCCATTTGAGATTGCATGTAGAAGAACGGTACCAGGAGTAAGAACAACACGGAGACCATCGACAATAGGCGTCTACTCCCGGCCTGATTTTACGATACTCGTTTTATAACGTAAAATACCCTGCTTGGATAGATTAAACCCGTCAAAACGGCGCCATTTCCCGTTTATTGAAATGACTGCACATGAGGAGATAAAAAGACAGGGATAGCCTTCGGTAATAGCTCATGTCCCCGTTGTCAGCCATTTCAAACGGATTGAGACATAATTCCAACGTGTCTTCATTTGACACAGAAACACTCGGGCCCCGAGTAAACATATAAACGCCATGATCACACTTGTCTAATAAGCATCTCCAAGCCTAGGAAGGAGCGGGCGTTCCTGTGCGTGTGTGTGCGTGCATGGCAGTGGTGGTAGCGGCGGGCGGGCGGGGGGGGAGAGTGTGTCAGCTCCTGTGACGTGAGCTCAAGTGTCAAGATCTTATCTCATAAAGAGGCTTATAAATGTACAACTATCTGGCGTCACATAAAGGGGGCCCGCTGATTTATTCCTATTGATCAACTGCCGGCGAGCATGACAACCTTGTAAGGAGAATCAGCCGCCTTGCTCCCGGCTGAGGCCTCCAAGCTGCTGGGACGCATTGAGATGTCGCCGTGCCGCAGCCACCCGCCAGACTATCCATAATAAAAGGGGGAATTATGCAGGACTTATCATGCTTCACTGGAAGGTACATTTATGGGAGTGACTACGAGTGGTATTGTGTACGGGCGGCGGCGACGGCTCAGACAGGTGGGCCCCGCCAATGCCGCACATGAATATTCCAGCAGAGAAAACTCTTTGTTGAGCGGCGAGGACTCCGTCGCACAAACTTCGGTTGGCGTCGTTTTTTTGGTTTTTTTTCCGCGCTCGACTGAAAAACAAGTGCTGCGAAAAAACTGACACCCGGGTTGACTGGAGCTGCACGCATGCCATCACCGCTGACCGGCGCGGGACAATGACCCTCAACCCGTCCCAGTGTGGTGCCTCCGGGGTGTCACGCGGGGCCGGGCAGGGGGCGCTCGGCGCGGGATGACAGAGCCGCCAGGCACTCGCCCACCAGGACCTCATTTCCGCCTGTGAAAATGGATATCACGTCCGTGGCGTAGCTTAGTTTAAAATGCAAAATGTGGACATTATCTGGCATGGAGATTCAGCGGCATCCATCACGCTATGCTAATGCGGCCCAGTGGTTAAGATATTCTAATGTAAGCCACCCTGGAGATGTAGAGGAATTAACACAAACAGAGCTGGGGCGGCCGGAACACAGAGGGGTCAGGAGATAGGACGGGACAGCGGAGCCGCTCTTAAGACAGGCGCCTCCACACACCGCACACACACACACACAAAGACTGGCATGCACACACACACACACACACGCACGCACCCACACAAAGATACAAATATGCAAGCAGACACACACACACGATCAAACAAAACCACATGCAAACCAACAATCATGCCCAGCTGTATACAGACACAAACACAAAAGGCACAAAACACACACTTGTACAGGGGCAATTACGAGCACACAGGCACTGCTAAATTAAGTGCATGGGCACTTCAAGACAATCACAAGGGCCCGCGGGATCCTCCCTAATGCTTACCTACAGAGACACATTGTGATTCCTCCTCGGTTTGCTTAGTTAACGACAAATCAATTAATTAATCAGCCGGCCTTTCTCTTGAAATGTATTTCAAAAGTCCAAACATCGATCGTGTTCCGGTTTTATAGATCTCTTAAGAAAGCTGACGCCGGCGTATTAAATGTCACGCCTTCGCTGTTTCACAGCGCGGGAGTGGCTGTGTTGCATGCTGGGAGGCGTGTCCATCGGCGGCCGTTCATTGTAATTATAAGGGACGTTTGGCCTGGCCCCTGCATCCTGGGTGCGGAGCCGTGTTTAATAATAACCCTCGCAGGGCCAGCAGGGCAGTCCGAGGTCCACCTCGCCCCCCCCCCCCCCCCCCCGCCCTCTCACACTGCCCGCCAGAGCTGCAAGGGACGGCATTATTATCGTTATATTAATGTGACATTAATTGCTTTTACTTTTTCAGTCCATTAAGTGTGTGCTCTATCTCTTTGGGAGCCGGGCCAGATGGTTTATCACTTTCCAGTGCTGTTGGTAGCGCCGTTAATGGGCTAAGACACTGGGCTATAAAATAATTGCTGCCGCAGTGTTGGGAATGTTCATCGTGCTAATTGAAAAGTAATTGCGGAGGTATAGTGCCGCTGTCGCGCCATAAAGACCCCTGGACTAGGAGAGGAGGTGGGCTCCCCAGTGAAACGCCATTGTTTGCGCTGGTGCTGTAAGGAAGGGCTGCTGAATACTAACAGAAAGCGGCCAGCCAATAGGCTCTTTGATATAACCTTTTGTTTTCAGCCTCTCAGGCTTCAACGCTGTGTTGTTTCGTTCCCTTTTGTTATGCCGTCGCGATCAATGTTTTATTGTCTCCATAAACTGATATTGGGAATGTGACAACATGAGCAGGAGTTACTGGGATGATTGTAGTTATATCATAGTCATTATAATAATATCTGCATATAGCACTCGTCGGTCCGACACAGTTTCAGGTACTATTATAGCTCTTCAATCAATCTCGTACCAAAGAATGACCTTAAGTTAGGTCATTTATTTATTTAAATGAAATTTCAAAATACAGTAATAAAAGTGAGAAAAGGGGTGTGAATGGTCTGGTTGTGGAGACACTAGTGCCTATAGACAGTCGATGCGTTGGCTGCTTGTATGAAGAGAGGGAAAACAAGCACGAGACTGAATCAATGACTTGGAAGAACAAATATTCAGACTACTGTTTGCTCTATGCTGTCTCACACGGTGTGTGTGTGTGTGTGTGTGTGTGTGTGTGTGTGTGTGTGTGTGTGTGTGTGTGCACGTGTAAATCACACAACTGCCTCATATTAAATATTTGGTGCAACTCCATTTCCCCCCAAATGCATGTCTCATTGAGAATTATATCATAATTACAACATCTTTAATGACCGCTGCACCACCAGCAATGAGACATGATTCATATCTAATGAACTTTGGATATTGCTTTGCAGCATTAAATCATTAAACTGTTAATGTAACTTTATAACATACCATTAACCTTGCTATTAATCATCTCGAGAATAAAATTATTTTACTGCCCAAAACACATATAGATTTCTTTGCCTCGTCTCAACACTGAAAAAAATACATCCCCTGCAAACGCTGCTATAGGCTGCGTCCCAAAGCCCCAGGGGACTGAAGCTCAACACCATTGTGTGAGGAGGATCCTATAAATTAAATGCTGACAATACGGCAAATATCCCCATTGCATGAAACGGACGTCCAAGTTGAACTGTACAACTTCCCTCGCAACCAAACAGACTTGGGGAATCGGAAAGCAATTCATCATGCGCTGGCTGCGGCCCTTCAAGGCAGGGAAGGGGCTTTTTTCCTCTGGAAAAACGCGTGGCGCTGAATGCAGCGACCTTAAAGCAGCCGTGCGTCAGAACTCGCGTATATCCCTTTATTGACGACTCCGTTGTTTGAGGCGTTGCCACGGGGTTCATGCAGAAGGGGGGTTGGCTAGGGTGGCTCTGATGGGGGTGGGGTGTGCGTTTAAGCCGTCATTACTAAAACAAAGCAGCCCCTCGCTGCTTATCAGCACCTCATCGACTCTCCTTCCAGCCCCCCTGTCTCCCGGCCCGTCCAGCGTATTGACACCCATTGACTGGGTGGCTCAGCAGCGTGCGGCCTGGTGAACTTGTCTGCCGTGGAACAGGGTCAGGGCAGGGGACACGGGGTTGTGTGTGTCTGTTTGTGCGTGAGGGGGGAGGGGTGTTTGTATGCACGCATGAGACCCCCGCATCGCACAAACGACCACGACGTGTATCCAATAGTACCGCGCGCACCCTCCCCAGACGATCGATGGCATGGGAGGTTTGAATGAGGCCCGGAATGGCCCGCGATTGATCCCGGTTGTTATGATGCCATGTTCCATTGATGCCGTTTGATTTGTGTCGTGTCTCCTGCTGTTGACTCCTCCACCTCCAAACCCCGCCATCTCCGCCCTCCCCCCCCCCCCCCCTGCAAGAGAGGAGGAGAGACCTGGGAAGTGTGCGGGCTACTTCTGGCCCACGCCACAAAAAAAGAGAAAAGAAGAAATCGTTCTCACTCGAGGTCAGGGGGAAAAACCCCGGTGAACCGAGAGCCAACTCCACCTTTCTCTTTTTTCTCTCAACCGTCCCCGCCCCCCGCCCCACACCCCCAACTGCCAACCCCACCATCACCCCCTGCTGTCCTCCCGGCCCGTCCATTCTTCAAGGTCAATACCCTCAACAATTAGCTCGAGGGGGAGGAGGGGAATTTGAAGCATGGTCGCACCCACTCCAAATGCCCCCTCAAGGGCTTCGGGGGGCAGCGGCGGTGTGTCAGACCAAAGTGAAAAGTGTACCCATTCTCCTCTTTATGTCTCCATTTGCCAGCCTCGTTAGGGCCGCTGACGGGCTCTTAAAGGGCCGGCGCTGCGCCACACATCACCCTGCCCTCTCCGCCAAGCACCTGCCCTAATTGAATTATCATTTAAAAAACCTCCATATATGTGTGTGTGTAGGAGAGGCGGGAGGGGGATGGAGGGGAACTAGAAAGTCTGGAAAGAGAAGAGGGGAGAAAAAGCAGGGAAGAGAGAGACGCGTCGATGTAGCCCATCGTACAATCGTATTGATTTGAGCCCCAGTCAACACGGCACCAGGAGTTCAGTCCAGTCGTCCGCTGGCCACTGGTCACTCTCCCTGGGCTTGCTAGCGTCTCTGCTGTCCCCCACCCGCCCCAGGGCTATACCCTGGGTCCTTAACCCCCCCCCCCCCCCCCCCCCCCCCCCACACACACACACACACACACACACTCATCTGTCTGGGCGATCTATAGAAAGCATTAGATGAGAACACACAGATGCCTGCCCGGAATCGTTGCATATGGGCCAGCGGGCCAGAGTCTCAGACCTCAAACCACTTTGGTGACCTCAGACAGAACTCGGCCACCGTGTCAAAGTCAGGCCGACGCGTACAAAATGGATTCATAAACTTAAACTGGCAGATTCACAGTCGTAAATCTCTGCTTGTGCACTCTTCTTCTTTTTCTTCTTTCCCTCCCTCCCTCCATTTCTTTCGCTCCCCCCTTGGTGCTGCTGTGGGTCTGTCAAGTCTCAAAAGAGGAATACAAAATACTGGAACATAAAACGAAGAGGGAAGGAGAACAAAACAGAGGAACACAACTGTGAAAACACAAGAGTGACGAGCCCATCCCTTGTGGAGTGGCAACCAAGAAAAACAAACCTCAGGCAGAAGGCCCACATCGGCCCGCCAAAGTAACGCCATGTGTTGTATAATTTATGGCACGACGAGTCAACGTAGATACAGCGGTGACATGATGTCATCTGGAATTCCGAATTTGTGAGACGATTATCGTAGTGTTGCGTAGACAGCTGCCCCCTTCCCTCCACAAGACGCTATGGCTACAGTCACGGTGGGATGGGGATCCGGGAAAGCAAAGCGTTACAAAGCGAGTAGTACCAGTAAGGGTTGAGAAACGTTAACAGTTTTCCTAGAGTAAAAGACAGAATCAGACAGGGTATTTTCTCAGCGTCCCGGCTACCTGAAAACAAAGGATAGCACATCTGATGATTCACCTGCAGCGACTCTCCAAGAGAGATGTGAGTGATTTGCATAGAAAAGTTCATAAGCACGGGACATAAGGATATGGTAATAAAAAGACGGCAATAAAATCTTTTAAGTATGACAGAATATTAAAAGTGGTTGTAAATTGAAGGAGGGCTGCAGAATGACCCCGGTAGAGTGGCTAATCTCAGCGCTTACTGTACACAGACAATAAAGCATGTCCCGCCGGCGCCCTGACAGACACGGCTGTCTCTCACACTTTGGTCCTGCTAGATAGTTAAGATTTAAGATAATGACACAACGACTTTCACGTTGATGCGTTTCTCGCTCGCGACATTGAATCTTCTTTAAAGGGGGGCCGGCGCGCGTCTTACCGCCGTGGCCTGTCAGACGCTGGCAGTGAAAGAGTTGAATGTCTCGCTCACGCACGCACGCAGCGTCAGTGGTGGTGCTTGGGAGAAAACGTTCGTAGCGTCGGCTGCCCTCCCCCCCCCCCCGCACTTGTCTCAACTCATTTATTTCAGCCAAGGTCTATGGGTATAAATAAAAGGAAATGTTACTGGAGCATTTAAACTGGTCGCCGGCCTTGAGACCAGTAATGCGACCACATATCATCAAAAGTGCTGAATCTCCCTGTGTCACCGCACGCGACATGCAATACCTCCAAACACATATTCATGTTTGTTCACATTCATTCGAATAAATAATGGCAGAAATCAGCCGTGGCCCACACACGGAATGACCTCTAGGATTGATTGTCCGTCAGATTCGTGCTGCGCTCGCACAAAAAGTTGTAATTCGTAACACGTCGTGTTTTTTTTGTTTTTTCGTCCAGACAATATAGCCTGAATTTTAACAACCACACTATTCCAAATTAATATGCACTCAGTTTTCATGTGTATTTCATACAATGAATGCAGTTCAACAGGTGGTCCATAGATGGAGCTGTTCTCATTAGAATATAGAAACTAGCAGGGCTAAATAAACGCTGTCCTCTCATATTATATGCTAAATGCTCAAAGTAAATGAGAAAAATCCAAATCAGGCTCTTTTTCCCATCCTATTGATTTCAGAATCAGTAGTTTAAAAAAACAATAGGGATAATAAGAGTTAAAAAAAAGAGTAGGGACATAGAGACACAGAGGGTAAAGCCTGCTTTAGGGGATACATAAGTGACCATATTAATAGCAACGTTCCTCTGCCTTACTTAACAGACCAAGGCCCTCGCGAGTGAGAGTCAAACCACAAACCACCGGGTCCCCGGAGCAGTGTGACTTAATTGAGCCATCGTGGGAAATCTAATTACAATGATGCACAGAGGATTGGGTAAGATTCCCCTCGCTTCAGCCCCGACACTTATCGATGCATTCGCACTCATGCACACACAGACACACACATATAGAAAGACACATACAGATAAACAAAGACGCACACAGACACACACACACACACACACACATGCACCCCACACACACACACAAACAAACATACAGACACAACAGATATAGACGCATAAACATACACACAGACACACCCACACACCAGGAATACTAGGAATCCCTGTGACCTGACGCAGGTGTGTGACAAGGTTGTGGACGGCAGCAAAAGGGAAACAGCGGCAAACTATAAAGAGTTTCATGGGGGATGTTTTAATCAGATTCATGGACCAGTAACATTTTAAACAGCAGGCAGTCAACCACAACAAAGTTAGGGAGACGGCGCCAGTCAGGACAAAACAAGTACGCCACGCACACCCATGGGGACTTGGAACAGAGGACAAGGAACACACTTCTTTCTGTGTGTGTGTGTGTGTGTGTGTGTGTGTGTGTGTGTGTGTGTGTGTGTGTGTGTGTGTGTGTGCGCGTGTCTGTGTGCGTGTGTGTCAAAAACAGAGAACAATAATAATTGCAGAAAATGTATATTAACTACGTTATATATTGTGTGTTTCTATCAATTGTATTAAGAATAATATTGATTTTAATTAAATGACATGCATCTCATATGATACAATACAGACCACATTACTCTGAGAGGCAGGGGGGTCAGCCAATCACAACTGTTCACCCCTATAGATTTCATCAACCCCTCAGGCCAAAGAGAAAGGCGTTAGATATGTAGGCCTACCTGTCAATGCAAAACACAGGATTCCCTGAATCGTCTATTCTCAGGGGAGCCTGGGTACATCTGAGTAGTGACACTGAAAAGGGCCCAAAAAGACCTGCCGATATGTAAGCTCTAACTACACAGAGACTAAAGGAAAAGCCCCGGTCTCTCATTGGACGTATTGACGCATGTCAGCTGACGGCCACTCTTTGTGTCCGCCGTCGTTGTTGTTGTTGTCGTTGCGTTGGGGATCCAGACAGACGATGAACACAACCATACACTCTGCGAGAATCAGTAGGATCTTTTTTCCATAAAAACATGCCAAAAAGATCCCAAAACGACGAAGGCTACACTGAAGCGTGAATGCGTGCGTGTGTGCGTGTGTGTGCGTGTGTGTTGCGGGTGTGCGTGTTTATTAGGGGCTGCTTGGTTGTGATTGAGAGCAAGGTCAAAGGGACGTATGGGGAGACGGTGTGGGGGGGGGGGAGGCTGCTGAACCGAGAGAGTGGGCGGCTGGGGAGGAGGAGGAGGAGGAGGAGGAGGAGGGGTGGGTGGGCTTCCATCGTGCCCAAGGCCGTACCCATACACAGACGGACACCATATTGAAATTAGCAAATGGACTGCACAGCGTCGCTCGCTGCCCCATTTGCAGTCCCCTTCTCCTCCCGGTGATATACAGACACGGCCAGTATAGGGGACATCCCAGTTCCAGGGGACGTCAAGGGGAAGTGTGTGTGTGTGTGTGTGTGTGTGTGTGTGTGTGATGAGAAGCAGGGGGAGGGGTCTACGCTTAACCTCCCCCTGTCCTAAAATGAAATGGATCAACTTATTTATTTACAGCATGTTTTTCACTCATCCCATAACACTGTAAATTACCTCCCTTGGTCAAGGCTTTGTTCCCAGGAAAGGATAGCGAGTGTGGGGGTAGGGTGTGGTGTGGGGGTGCGGGGACGGCCTGTGATCTATACGATATTTAATTCAGGAATCACATATGATCTGTCAATTTCCATAAATCTTTTTTTTTAACGAGTCATATTTTAAATACAAAATCACAGTTAAATACGTGAATTACGAGCGGGCATGATATACAGCGTCGCAGGCCCCAGACAGAATGTCTTGCCATTATTTACGATATATCCATATGTCGTAAGAGGATAAGGGACGGTTGATTTCTTCTCGGGGGTGGCTGATCATGTATCTATTTCTCCCCGCCAATGCAATCTCGTCACGCCGCCCCATTTAGCTCCACATGCCTTCGGTAACGGTTCTGGCGTGGAAATGGAACGGCGCCATTCCTGCTAGGCCACGGAGACAGCCTTTTATTTATATATTTCGCAAGGATTCTTGATTGTCTTTGAATTGTGTTAAGTTTTTTTTATGATCTTTTTTATAACATCTTAGAACAGTTGTAAGCAGTGGTTCCTGCTTTAAGTGCAGTACAAGTGTGTTTTTGTGTGTGTGACCTCTGATAGGGTCCTAAGCTTTACCCTATTTGCATGGGAGGAGCCTAGAAGAGATCTACTTTAAAAAAATATCATGATTATGATTTTACGACAGCTGTACTGTCGTAAAATCATCTCCCACGCACATCTAACACAACACACCCAATATACATTTACCCGTAACCAAAAAAACATGGGATTCATATCAATCCTTCAAATATATTGGTGGGTTTAATGTCCGAAAACACGTCACGGTCAAACATTTAACAAGGAAAGAAAATAAACAATGTACCCGTCATTTCTAAGAGGCAAAAACCGGTTGACGGCGTCCTTTATGGAGCGCATAACACCGTTAAAATCGTCCGAAACGGAGGTTTTGGTAGGCTACTCACGTTGAACAGTAGTCTGAACCCAACAGGAGAACTCCAACCTAAAACTCCATACTTCGATCAAGCGAATCCTTCCCCCCCTCTGCGGTCCTCTTTGCGACACCCTCGATGACGCAGCGGCACCGCGTAGGCGTCTCTCCATCTGTTGTTCGCTTAAACTTTGCGTGCTTCAACTTCCCTCGACCACTCAGTTCAACTGAACATTCCAAGTAAAAAAAAAAAAAACGTTCCTCCAACTTGAAAAACGTAAACAAACAAATCAAAATATCAACTGTATCAACTGTTGACGCACCCCTTCACAAAACGACCAGTCGCAGCCACAGACAATCTGAACTCTCCTAGAATGTCCGTATTTTTCCCAAAATGCATTGTATCAGGAAAATAGAAAAAAGAAACACTCCTTTCAAAGTAGAATGTAACTTAAAAACCCTTGGTTTTAATATAAAAAAGTATTAATAAAATAATAAAAAAAATCCCAGGGGCACTATGTGTGTGTGTGCGCGTGTGTTCAAATAAGCGTGCGTGTGTGCGCTTTAGTGTGTGCATGCATGCAACCAGGTGTGTGCTCTCAAGTGTGTGTGTAATGTATGGGCAGTGAGAATCCCAGTGCAGGGGAATCCTCCCGGGATGAGCCCAGGTCTCCTCCTGATGGCAGCACCGGCCACGGGCCTCCTCCATTACCGCAAACAAGTGCATTGGCTTTAAGGCCAGAAGATTTCTAACCTTTGGTTGACATGCTGAGAAGGTCAGGCTGAGCGGCGGCTTCCCCCCGGAGTTGAACCGACCACTTCTTCCTCAGGAAGGACCCCCTCTCTATTCTCTGCCTGTTTTTACAGAAGAGCGACGCCATCAGCACAGATAACCCATCCTCCGCTAACACTGTCTTCATCATGAGGAAACCATCTGGGAAAGGATCTGCTTTGATATTTTTTTGCTATAGCTTAAAAAAGAGGAGGAATGATCACATGTATATATGCAGTAGGCTAACGTTTTTTATTCTTGTATCATTCATATCAGCTGTATTGATGTTTTAGCAACACACACAATTGGAGGTCTGAACTGGTTTCTTTAATATACACCATTGCACTCTTCAATCCCTTTTCATCCAGAAAAGTGATTTTATTTCTGTTATATTATACATCGTTGTTGTTTCAATGAATTTCAATGATTAGTTCAAAAAACATAAACCAGAGGCCCAATAAATTGTCTATGGAAAAATTTAAACGGAAAGACCGAAAACAAAAACCTCTGAAAAACGTTAGGCTGAATATCTCTGTACCCTCATCGTGCTCTACGGCCAGAGACACCAGCGCTGGTAAGTGTGTTAAATGGCTCTGGAGCCGTGTGAGGTTTTTCTCCCGGCTGATGGACGGATCCATGCTTATCGGCGCTCCTTATCTCCCTTCCATTTCCAAACCAGGAGCTAAATTGGAAAAGCCCATAAGAACACGTAAATACACGGCGCAGGCAATAAAACAGTGAAGGGAGAGGTGGGGTCTCCCGGCACCACCCGCCCCACCGCACGCCCCCGCCCGCACCCCAGCTGCAGCTCTCTTCCTGGGCTACGGAGAGGGAGATACATTCACCAGATAGTTGGAAATATTTCCGCACCCCCCACAGCTTTGTATCAGGGAGCGGCACAGATAAAGATACAGTTGGGCAAATAAATCTAAACCGAGAGGGAACAAAACCCCCTTCACAAGCACTTAGGCTGTGTTTGTGTGTGTGTGTGTGTGTGTGTGTGTGTGTGTGTGTGTGTGCGCACGCACGTGTGTGCGCATGCATAAGTGTGTGTGTGTGTGTGATTATGTGTGCTCACACACAAGTGTGTGTGTTTATTTGCGTGTGTGTGTGTGTGTGTGCGCACGCACGTGTGTGTGTATGTGTGTGCGCATACGTGTGTCTTTGTGTGTGTGCGTGTGTTTGCGCATGTGTGTGTAAATGCGCATACATCTCATATATCTCACAAAGGATAGTATGTTTATATTAATGTACCCTAATGCGTCACCGTTGTGTGGCGCTCCATTGATATGAAGTGGCTGGTGGAGGAAAGCTCCGCGCAGTTCGGAAGTGAATACAGTCACAGAGTATTCCCCGCAGTGGGGTGGTGGAGATAGCATGGGGGGGACCGGGGTCTACACCTATCCTATCCACAGCTCTCCTCCCCCAGGTCCACTGGGAGCACTTTTCAGGGGATTTTGTGGATGACTTAATTTCTAGAGTGCTGACCTGCTGAAACAGTGAAGCCCATTCAGTCTCTCTCTCTCTCTCTCCCTCTCCCTCTCCCTCTTACTCTCTTTCTCTCTCGGTGAAGAGGACCAGGGTCACATATTTGCAGGAGAAACACACAAGTTCAAAAGACTACCGACGGCCCTCACCTGAAACACAACACTGTGAAAACAACATTATGAACTCTGCCTTCTTCTATTTTCCTTTACTCATCCTCCATTCGCTTAGCGACATTTAGTTGATGTAAATAAACCAAACCATTATACCACACTCCCTAGGTCATATCACGTGATTGCGTAATGGTTAAAAAAAGGAAAACCATTTCGCAATCGAGGACAAACCACTGCTGACAACCACTAGGATTATTTAGAACAGCGGTCGGGCCGGGCTTTAAGTGGCGAGGGCGCGACTGGCCGTGTAACCTGATGAATGCACTTAAAAACAGTGAGGACGGACATGGAGAGAGCAGGGAAATCTCAGCCTGCAAGTGGCCTATAGAGCGGGGCTCTGGTTTGGTGTGTGTGCTGGGCAGTGTGGCAGTGCTATCGATCAGTCCAGAGAGAGAGAGACAGAGAGAGACAGAGGGAGAGACTGGACCTGCTGCTGCACGGGGCCACACAGCTGGACAGAAAACACTCAACTAATATCTATTTGCCCACTAGTATCTATGTACATTGATTTAACCAGACAAAATCATCATAGGTTCTTCTCTAGCGTTGGATTAGTCCCTTAGCACGGTCAACCCAGCCGGACACTATGAAGAAATGTGTGTGTATCTGTGTTTTGGAGGATTTTTTAGCGGGAATTGTCCCAGTTTATACTAAAACAACACAACAACAACAACAGCAGCACCAGCAGCATGGTAATCTCTCTGTAGTGTGCGATGGATGGGACATATCAATCTGTCTGGGACAGCGATGGCTGTGGGTAGTGAAAACCACCAGCTCCTGTTATTGAATTGTAATAGGCCTGCTTCCAATTCCACAAATGGAGCAGTAAACACACGTAACAAAATCAGGGGAAGAATGGGAATGCCCGTAAAAAATGACTGTGCTCCAAAAACAAGGAGAGGGATTTCACAAAGAAAGTATAGACTGTGTGGCTGTATGTGTGCATATGTTGGAATCTGTTATATGCATTTTAAAGAAAAGTAAAATAAATCTAGATGTATTTATGCATGTCTTTGTGTGTTTGTGTGTGTGTGTGTGTGTGTGCGTGTGTGTGTGTGTGTGTGTGTGTGTGTGTGTGTGTGTGTGTGTGTGTGTGAGAGTGAGCAGGGGAGAGACAGAGAGAGAGAGAGCGAGAGAGAGAGAGAGACAGAGAGACAGAGAGAGAGATAGAGAGAGAGAGAGAGAGAGAGAGAGAGAGAGAGAGACGGTGGCCCTCGCTTCATTTCTGTGCCACAAGCTCTCCTGGGCCTTTACATGCTCCGTTTTCCACCTAAGTGTAATTCGAAGCCCTGGGTTGATGCAAAGTGTATGCAGCAGCTCTGACCAAACCCAATCACTCTCGCTGACGTGTAATCCTTTCCCTCGGCATCATCAACGCTCTTTTGAGAATAATGAAACACACTTAGGCAACGTGCAGCAGTCGTACGCGCGCTGACGGAGGCCGCATTCTGATGAGGAGCCACGCCGCCGTAGCTCCCTTCGCCAAACATGGTTGTGACTTCTCTGCGGCTGACAGGAAGTAACTGATTACCCGGTTACTGTATCAGCGAAGAATGAATATCGATAGAGGACAGAGTAGTACAGCCCGTCCCCCTTGAGGTCTGCATTTGTGCAAATGTGTGGGGGACACAGCGTTTAAATGTACAGAATTAAGCGGCGTCGGCGGTGTTAAGGCTACACGGGTAGCCTCAAGTTTTATTTGTGTCTTGCTCTAAAGAGCAGCGCCTTATTCTTTTCTGTTTTCTTTCATTCTCTTTCTTTGCTTTGTCAAACCCTTTTTTTTTGTCTCAGGGCTTGTAATAGCGTTGTTTCCATATAGGGGATTATTACGATTAATTGGTTAGCGAGACATTATTTTAAAAACGGAAATTGGTTCTTATAATTACACAGAGGAGGGAATACTTTAACTCCCTGGAATCTCAGCTTCCAGAAATAATGGAAGGACAGACCTCCCCTCCCTCCCCCCCGCCACCGCCGCCTCCATCAGCGTTGCCGCGGCTGTCCGCCTGTTTCCTGTGACGGATCCATTTTCCACAGCCCTCAGCCATGCCACGGCTACAGGCGTACGGCTGGAGGGGCTGCTGGCCTGAGCCGATGCCTCTCTGGCTGGGCTCCTCCTCTGACTCCCCTCCTCTCGCCTGCCGAAGGCCACTTGATTAATCGCTGATTGGAAATGGCCGACAGTGTGTGTGTGTGTGTGTGTGTGTGTGTGTGTGTGTGTGTGTGTGTGTGTGTGTGTTTGGGTGTACTTTTATTTAATGACAGCAAAATGTTTTATTCGTGGTGGAAATGAATGAATCACAGGAGTTCCAGGTGTATTTAATTCATCGTTTCTTTAAGGTTTTTCAAAATCAAAGCATAAAAGTTACACAGATATTGGTGATTCAACGATCAGAGATATCAATGTACATCATTGCCAAAATGATATAATTCACACTATTAATACTCCACGCAGAGGCAGAGAAATGATTTGCCTGCCTCACTCTGCAATTTTGTCATTTAGGGAGCAAGTCTGACACACCGATGTTTGTAAAAACATATACCCGCTTAACCAAAAACTGGGGTCACGCCCACTCATGACCAGGTCAATGAGGTCAACTTGTAGCATGCTATACTTTTACAAACATATATGAAGGATGAACAGGAAGAGGTAACTGGTAACTATAATTACAAATATCTTGGCAGGACCACTCGGGGAGACAGCATTGGACTGTTAGAAACGGATGGCTCGGCGTGTTGAAGTCGTTTGTGCTGACGATTGAACAGCAGAGGAGCACAGGCGTTCCTGACCGACGACGGGATGATCGTGAGGTAGTAGCCAGCATTGGTTTGCTGCATACTGTATTTCAAATGGTATTTTTGACAACTTACTGTATACTGTCCAGTACCGGACACAGATATATTTACACTTTTTGTTTCAGACAAAGTATTTCATGTAAGACGTGTTTTTTCGTAGTCTACACAGTGCCCCCTTTTTTTTGCAAACAAACAAAACAAACAAAAGTCAAGGGTGTGCAGGATGAGTGTGTTCCGATCTCTGTGATAACTTTGTTCAGAAGCTTTTGTTTTTACTGACTGCTTTTTGAATGGAGCTGGGAAGTTATAGAAACGGCAAAAACTAAACATTCTGTTACTCTGATATACGGACTATTTTGTGTTATGAAATAGCTGCTCTTCCACACCTAAGCAATGCTCCACCTAGCACGGTTTCAGTCAGTATCAGTAGCCTACCTGTTGTGTGAAATAAGTTACATTGTCAACCACTACATTGACGCTTCTTTTCAAGCTAGCTGAAGTGTGTGTGACTATGTGCGTGGTGTGTAACGTTTGTATGTGCCGTCTTTAAAGCGACCTATCAGACATCAGCAAAAAAGATTGGTGTCAGCTGTCGAATGAGCGTTGGCCAATGATACCTTAAGCATGGCGGCGACTCAAACCCGTTTTGCAATGTCAGACATTTCCTTTGATCACAGTATCATATTGTTGTGACAGAAACTTATCACATCACATCAATTCCTACAGCGGAGCGAGCAACAATGTTCCTGGAACATCTCCGTCCACATAGAAAAGAGCAGCGCGGCCCAGTGGAGCTGAGCTACAGTACTAACAGAAGAGCCCAGCCTCATGGCTGTCAGGCTGAATCAACGACAGAGAGAGACAGAGTGGGCGAGAGACGGCAAACGGGGGAGAGAGGAGGAGCGGGGCGCAAGAGGGCAAGAGAGCACAGTACGGGATCTTTCTCTTTCTCTCTCTCTCTGTCTGTCTGTCTGTCTCGCTCCCCAGCACCACAAGTCACACCTTGTACTCACACGCTCCTGGTCTGCTGTCACACGTGAGAAGCATGGCAACACTTTACTAGCCCCGCGTCGCTATTCACAGACTGCACACTTGGGGGTCCTTGGCTAGCTAGACCCTCCAAATGGATGTCCTCCTCTGGGCTGCAGGATGGTTTGGTGGTGGTGGTGGTGGTGGGAGAGGGGGGTCTGGGAAGGGTACCTCGGCCCACTGGCCAGTCTGTCTACATGAGGGTCAAGCGGTGCCACCGCGCGAGGGAGACGGGCCGGACGTACGGTCGGACAACAAGCGTCGGGCTAAGAATACGCTCAGCACCTGCCACTCACCTTCACGCAGGGCGGGGCTCTATAAAAGCAGGCGAGAGGGGCTATTAAAAGACGCCGGCGATTCTAAAATGGTGGGAAGCAGATGCGGGACACCTTGCTCCCAATGTGTGTGTCTGTGTGTGTGCGCGTGCGTGTGTGTGTTTGGGACGCGGCTCTACGGCGGGCTTACAGTGGGGGAAGGGGGGGACCGAAAATAGAGTGGCTGACATATGGGCCTCTGATTGTTTGAACATGGAATCTCCTGGACTCCTGCCACTCCACATAAATCCTTTGATAGCGCCGCCACCCAAACCCTGCGATCGTCTTTCACCTAGCCTTAAATCAGCTTGTCTGTTCGCTTCCCATGGGGTGGGGGGTGTGTGGGGGGGGGGCAGTGGAATCTCTGTGGGCTTAAAACACGGGCCGAATTTGGGATTCAAGGAGCAGGGTGCAAAACCAACGCAAATCCGAATGGGTAGAGGACGAGGCCTGGGGCCGCGCAGCACCAACACACGGACGGGGCTTTAGTGAACCGCGAGGCCTCGGTGACTGGGGAGAAGCAGGTGAAGGTTAGGAGTAGGGACGGATGGCGTGCCAGCCAGCTCCTTTATTGCTACGTTACTACGGAATAAGTGAAGTGACTGCGGCAGCCGCCTACGCTAGTTTGGTTAAACATGGGACCAGTAAGTCTTCCTGTCTTCAGATCGATCCGCGCTGATCACACGCCTCGCTGCTCTGGAGAGGTATATTCAAGGACATTTAAATCAATAGATTTCACATTTAGGTAACAGTTTGAGCTTTTTTTTGTTTTTTCCTTCCAGGGAGAGGAGAAGAAGAGAAAATGGCCACTGAGTTCACCAGACGTTAAACTGTACACTCAGTCTTCCCATAATAAATATATACATGTTCTGGTCAAGTCCAGTCCAAACCAAACAAAAAGAAAAAAACATCTGTGAGACAAGTGAGTCTGTTTATGGTGGTTGACACTTCGGGTTTTCTTCAGAGCGATTGTGTGAAACTCAGTTAAAGATTCTGAGGAAGAGGAATCCCATTACTTTGTCAATCAAAAAGTGGCGACTAGTTTTTCTGAAGAGATCAAGGGGGCAGAAAGGTCCTTTTTCATATACAGTATGACCACAGACCCTAAACAAACCAACGAAAAACAAAAGAAAAACAATTATTACTGTACATATTATTTCTTATATATTTAAATTAATTTGCATCATTTTTATATTTATACTAGCAACCGACGTTTTCTCTTTTGTTCTCTTTTTTTCTTTTCCTCCGTCTCTCCTCGACGGAGGAACGCTGGAGAGGTCTATCCTGCCTCGTGTGCACAGTCAATAGGAGGGGGGGGTCTCCCTCTTTAACGGACCCCCGGGCCTCGCTTCAAGTCACTCTCTGGATCTATCACATGACCTCCCCCCTCCGACACTCCCTCCCTTCCCCCCAGCCGCACCCCCCCTCCCCCTTTTTTTCCCCCCTCCCTCCCCTGCGATGGCCATCGGCCGTTGCCAGGGGTTAAACCCACAATCCTCCCCATCAGACCTTGGCCTCCAGCATCTCCAGGAAGAGTTTGTGCATGGGCACCTTGCCCTGCACTTTGATGCTGTAGAAGTGCTGCACGGCCTTGGTCGCCGTCTGCCTCAGCAGGGGCAGGGTCATGAGCAGCTTGCCCGCCCGCCGGGGGTCCTCCGGGTGCTGGCTGCTCTCGTAGTCCTGGAGGGCCTCGTGCAGAGCGTCCTGCAGCTTCTGGACCGCCTCCATGTCCTCTATGTGCATGGAGTCTGCAAGTAGGAGGGCACAACCGTCAACATGAGTGGAACGATCAGGGAGGATTAGAGCCTGATGGTAAATGGACTGCATTTTAACAGCACTTTTCTAACCGGTGTCCACTCAAAGCGCTGTACAATATTGCCGAACATTCACCCATTCATGCGCACATCGACGGCGGTGTCAACCACGCAAGGCGACAGCCAGCTCGTTGGGAGCAGCTAGGGTGAGGGGTCTTGTTCAGGGACACCTCGACACTCAGCTCGGAGGAGCCAGTATCGAACTAGCAACCTTCCGATTACCAGCAAACCTGCTCTACCTCCTGATCCCCCTTGCTGTCTTTTAGTTTTTGAACCACAGAGTAAGGGGGATCACAGTTGAGGCTGAGACAGCGGTGCCCCACCAGCAATGACAGCAAATTGAAAGATTTATTCATTTATTTGTATTTATAAAATGTAATCTCAAGATTGATCTTTACTGCGCTGTCAGGTGGGGTAAAGTGGGGGGGGGGGGGGGGGGGGGGGGGGGGGGGGGACATTATCAGCGTGACTCACAGGCTGACAAGATAAAGAACAGATCATAAAGCAGGAGAAAAACAAAACAATATCTGTTATTTTCTCTCTTGGCGGTGGTGTGATATCCATACGGCCTTTGACCAATGAGGCTGCAAACCAATGCTATCCTCCAGTAGCAGAAGCAACATAATGAACCCGAGCCAATCTCTAGTGGATGAGTGCACGCTAACGACGCAGCAGAGTGTTTTATATAAATAACCTACACGCTCTCTCTCACTTACACTTCACTGGTACTTTTCTCTTTCCCATCATATATTTCTACATTGAGCTAAACCTGTGCCACATACATGTTAAATATATGTGGGTAGAATTTTTTATTTAAATTATATACAATAACCTTTTAGCTCATTTAGCATTATTTCAGCATTTCGAATGTTCACATTTCAAATCGCATAACGCTAAATTCCCCACATTGTTGGTTGAAAGGGTTTGGCTCTGCCTCCGTTAAGGTCTAACGAGAGATAAAGAACACCTGTGACATGGCCGCCATAACGTTTAGTTTGTTAAATCGTCATGACAACAACAGCTGTGGCTGTCCCCGACGCTCCCGTTACTGTTCCCCCTCACGCGGCAGCACAGGACGACGGCTCTCATCCGGACGGCCCCCTGTGGCTCTTCTGCATCTACACCCTGTTACTGAGGCTCACTAGCTATATAGAACAGCGATTTTAATTTCCTCATTTTTTAGCTCTCTCACTCTCTCTTTCTCCCTCTCTCTCTAGCTTTCTCTCTCTCTCTCTCTGTCTCTCTCTCCCCCTCTCTCTCTCCTTCCCCCCCTCTCCCTCTCTCAGGAGCAGTCTAGGGTCATGGTTCTCTCACCGGTTAACCAGTGTTTGGCACTCCAGAGGTAGCATGTCATTGGCTGGCTGACTTGTCTCACCTTGGCTGTGAATATTTTACCGCACGGGACAATAAAAAAAAAGACGGAAAAACAGATTCCAGTCTTCGGCCCAAATTCATTGACTGGAACAACAGTATTCCCAAGACCTTGAGACATTTCTCACCCTGCCGCTTTTCAAACCCACAGTGGTGAAATGAAGTAGGTCGTTTTGGAGAGTGAATGGGGAAGGGGAGGGGAGGGAGGGAGGGGGAGGGAGGGAGGGAGGGGGAGGTAGGGAGAGGGGAGGGAGGAGGGGGAGGGATAGGGAGGGAGAGGGAGGGAGAGGGGAGGGAGAGGGGAGGGAGGAGGGGGAGGGATAGGGAGGGAGAGGGGAGGGAGGAGGGAGGGAGAGGGGAGGGAGGAGGGGGAGGGATAGGGAGGGAGAGGGGAGGGAGAGGGGAGGGAGGAGGGGGAGGGATAGGGAGGGAGAGGGGAGGGAGGAGGGAGGGAGAGGGGAGGGAGGAGGGGGAGGGATAGGGAGGGAGAGGGGAGGGAGGAGGGAGGGGGGGGGAGGGAGGAGGGGGAGGGATAGGGAGGGATAGGGAGGGAGAGGGGAGGGAGAGGGGAGGGAGGAGGGGGAGGGATAGGGAGGGAGAGGGGAGGGAGGAGGGAGGGAGAGGGGAGGGAGGAGGGGGAGGGATAGGGAGGGAGAGGGGAGGGAGGAGGGAGGGAGAGGGGAGGGAGGAAGGGGAGGGGAGGGAGGGAGAGGGAGGGAGAGGGGAGGGAGGAAGGGGAGGGGAGGGAGGGAGGAGGGGGAGGGATGAGGGAGGGAGAGGGGAGGGAGGAAGGGGAGGGAGGGAGGGAGGGAGGGAGGGGGAGAGGGGAGGGAGAGGGGAGGGATAGGGAGGGAGAGGGGAGTGGATGGAGGGATGAGGGGAGGGAGGGAGGGAATGGAAGAACGATGAAGAGAAAGAGAAAATATCCATTTGCCCTGATAAGGATGTCATGTGACATCCTTACCCCCCGCTAGCATTTACAATAATATTACGATAATATACAAATATGAAATCTCAGTCAAATCCCACCGTTACACGACGTATGTTTACAGATCGAATGTGTTAATGTGATTACTGTACTAGTGCTTTATTAATTTATTTTGTTAAAAGGTATTTCACAATTTTCAACACACACACACACACACACAGCTAGAACCCATTAGTAACCCTATTGGACATAATTCTAATGATGATGATGTTTTGGAAGACAAAACAAGACAAAGACGAAGACAAAAAGGAAGACAAAAGAAAAATAAAAGGCAAAAAAATCTTATCCAAGTTCCTATCAGAGGAGAAAGAGAAGGAGTCAGAGCAGGGAGGGGCCCCAGCACCCAGGGAGGGGGCCCTAGAAGCCAGGCAGGGGGCCCCAGGACTCATGTAGGGGTCCTAGCATTTAGGGAGGGGGCCCCAGGGAAGAGGTCCTGGGAGCCCTGAAAGCGAGGGAGGGAGGGGGCCCCAGGACCCAGGGAGGGGGCCCCAGGAGCCAGGGAGGGGGCCCCAGGAGCCAGGGAGGGATCAGCCTTAGCGGGAAGAGGTGGGACGGGGCGGCCTTAAAAAAACAACTTTGAAGAAACAATTTCCTTGCAATCCATCAGAGAGCGCACGTCGATCCGATTGATAAACTGCTAATTACAAAATCAATCGCTATGAATTTTCACAGCTGTCAGACAGAGCGGCTCCCAGGAGAGAGATCTCGCCCAGACCTTGTTCCAACGCTCAGGACGACCCTCACCCTGCTCTCCTCCTCCTCATCCCTCCCTCCTCCCTCTCTCTCCCTCTCTCTTCCTCTCTCTCTTCCTCTCACACATGCTCCTGCACCCGGCCAAAGCCATCGTCTGAAGGCAAAAGCTCCACCATCAGCGCTTTTCCTTTTTTAGCCATGGACAAACAGAGGGAGGGAGAGAGGGAGAGGAGAGAGAGAGAGAGAGAGAGAGAGAGAGAGAGAGAGAGAGAGAGAGAGAGAGAGAGAGAGAGACAGAGAGAGACAGAGAGAGACAGAGAGAGAGAGAACAAGAGGAAGCACGCCAGTGACCCAGGCGTTCATTGATCACAGGCGCTGGGGACGGGGGGACAGTTCTCAGGAGCTGCCTGTCGATAGCAGCCTGTGCCGTCCACACATTGCAACAAGGCCTCTGACTGGCTGATACTCATTCCATTCGACCTAACACATTTTATTGACAGGCCCCATGTTTCTTAATGAAATGCTAAATTCCCCTCCCAGGCTGCGGGGCCCGCGGCCCCCGTTATGGAGACAGAGGGGGCGGGTGGCCGAGGTGACAGATGGGGAGCGCAATATGCAACCAGAAGAGGGGAAACTGAGAAACCTTCACTCTTCTGGTATACCTCACACACACGCGTCTGCATACACATACTCACACGCACACATACACACACTTTCCTTGTTAAAATACCTTCTTGCTCTGTATATGTATTGTGTCATTTGGAAACTGTATTATTTTATGTTCTATGAAATGTTCTACACATATTTTGGATTCCATAAAACCACTTTTCAAAAATACATAATGTATTTTTTGTGTCCACCATGACAATTAATTACAAAAGGATTTATAAAATGTAATTATCAAATCCCTTATTAATGCATAGGAAAAGCACCCTTTAGAATTAAAAATCATTTGCAAAAAATATTCAGTCATTTTGAACAACCCTTAAAATACCTAAAAGAGATTTGAAACATTTATATTTTGAATCGATTCAAATTATTGCAAAATCCTGTATTTACATTCTTGATGTCATGTACATTTTCGCACTGTTATTTCCATGGCGGTCCTCCATGCATTTCTTCACACCAAAAACACAAACACACACCTAGCCAAATCCCAACACACCCCGACACAAACCGAACCACACCTAGCTAAGCCCAGCCGGACCGGCCGTGAGCGTACCTGAGTTAGCGAGGGCGATGGCCTTGAGCGTCACAAACTCCTCCTTCTCCACCTTGAGCTTCTTGTACTTGCGCACCAGCTGCAGGATGGAGACGTAGAGGTCCAGCAGCCCCGTGAGCCGCGAGTGCTCCTCGTCCATGATGTAGTCCTCGGCGTACACCAGCTCGTCCTCGTAGGGCAGCGAGCGGAACACGATGCTGAGGATCAGGATCTCCATCCAGGCGCTCTGCAGTAGACTCATCTGGTCTCCCAGGGACAGCGTGGAGAAGCCTGGGGGGCGGAGGTGGAGGAGATGGGATTTTGTTATAGCTTTGGGGTCGTAGGAGAGTGTGTGTCGAGGGGGGGGGGGGGGGGGGGGCTGTATGTGTTTATGTGAGTGTGTATGCATGTGTGTGTGGGTACATAAGTATGTATGTGCGTGTCTGTGTGTGGTGCACGTGTGTGCCTGTGTGTGTATGTATGCGTGCATTTATCAAAAAATCACACGTAAGACAAACATAAAAAGAAAACTTCAGATACTTACAACGCACAAATAAACATACGACTAATAGATAAATTCGACTTAAACAATGACAGTACGTATTCGCTTCAGATATGACCAGAGAACATTTAGTTGACACCTAAATGCACCGTGTGAACGTCAACAAGGGGCGCTGAGCAACGGACTCGGGGGGGTTAATGGGCTCGCCGAGGCGGCCCGGAGCTAGCATGCCGCGGCGCATGCTAGCGTGCTTAACTTTAAGCGGGCCGGGGAAGGTCCTCTTTGAGGCTGGTGTTTAGAGACCTTCAGGGGGCTTTGCTGTAAGCGAGGACAGTAAATCGGTGCAAAGGTCTTACGGACACAAAGCCGCGTGGTGGTCACCCCCTTGTTTTCTGTCACAGCGCTATCGGCCCTTGTGTGTGTATGTGTGTGTGTGTGTGTGTGTGTGTGTGTGTGTGTGTTTGTGTGTGTGTGTCTGTGTGTGTGAATGAGGGGGAGGGCTGATGGCGGGGGGGGGGGGGGGGGGGGGGGGGGATTAGCACCGAGACAGTTTCTCATCGTAGGGGTTGAGGACGTGACACACAATCAGTGTGCGGGTGGGAAGGTTACAAGCGGATGCACACACGCACACACACACACACACACACACACAATACACACAAGGACATGTTTGTGCACGAGACACAAACACACAGCAGGAAATAAATACAAATGTATTTGCAAAAGCAAACACACGTACACAAACACACAGAAAGACTCACACACACATACACATACTGAGGAATCCATGTGTCCACAATGCAACAGCACATCTTTAAAACAAAGCAACACAGACGAACAAAATCCCTGGTGTGGTGAGGGGTGGTGTGGTTCAAGCCTTCCCCTAGGACCCGCCTCAACCGTTGGAGAAGCAGCGGGAACGCTCTGATTAGTCGAATAATAAGTCTGTCACAGCCACACATCTATATAGGCCTGGAATAGAACATAACATGAGCGATGTCCACAAAACGCTGAGCTTAGAGGGACTCAGCCTAATCAAACCGGGTAATATGGAGAGGCCCAGGCAACTAGAGATGAGGTTGGAGGCCGATAGCCATCTCATCCCTCGCTCCCATCATACGACCCTTCAGCTGTCAACACTGTGTGGGACTGTGTGTGTGTCTGTGTATGTCTGTGTGTGTGTGTGTGTGTGTGTGTGTGTGTGTGTGTGTGTGTGTGTGTGTGTGTGTGTGTGTCAGTGTTTAAAGCCAATTTGGCGCCCAAAGTATCAATCCGATTTTCTCCCCTCAAAAATCTAGTAAGATTTGATCTTTCCTAAAAAGTGGAATTCATAATCATAAATTAACCCATACATGCGATTAAAAGCTCATTAAAAGTTTAACTTACTGAACGTTTGAAGATCTCGTGCAAAACAATAGTTAGCTTTATAGTTCTGTAGCATGGAAACTCCTCTATTGTTTTATTATTACTACCATACGTTCAGGACCATTTATCCTGAGTCTATCCCATCCATCCCACTTATCCCAATGCTGTAGTCTAGATAACTCAAATTGGATCCCAATTCATTACTTGAATGCCGCAGCTTCTGAAACTCATGTGTTTATGTTTAATGGTACAACAGGGCAAAGTGTAACGGTACAACAGGGCTTGTTCACCACACTGGGTGTTCAGGGGGGCAGACTGGCTGGATGAGAGGGAGCGAGGAGGCCCCCGTCTAAAAGACCACCGAAGAACAAGTGGCTGTAGGAAATGATTTGCACCAACACACACACACACACACACACACACACACACACACACACACACACACACACACACACACACACACACACACACACACACACACACACACACACACACACACAGACACAGACACAAACACACAAACACAGGCGCCTTTCTACCTTTCCGATCTCTCTCTCTCTCTCTCTCTCTCTCTCAGCACAGTGCGGGTGCGGGACGCCCCGCGGGCGTCCATCCTGACAGCATTAGCCCCGTGAACGGCAGTGGCTGATTAAAATGATTGCTTCTACAAGACCCGCGCCGCCGCAGCTGCCTGCCAACGGCGCGATTAGGAGCCGATAGATTACAGTATTGACCACGGAGGAGAGCCGCCGCCACACCGCGTCCTCTCAGGTGAAACACACACACACACACACACACACACACACACACAGAGACACACACACAGGATGGCAGGGAGAGGGGAAAGAAATTATAAAGACAAAATAGATATATATAGAAAAGAAGGAGATGAAGAGGAAGACAAGTAGGGTGTGTATGGGAGACTGAGAATATAATTGAAGAGGCAGGGGTGGGTCCACCTCTTCCTCCACGCTCCATTCCCCCTTATCGTGGCGATGACCACCGCACGGGAGGGGTGTGCTGCCGGATACATTCATTAACAGATTGTGATCAGAATGCGAGGGTCCTTCACATTGTGAAGGGGAATCAATAGTCAGGAGAATGAAGTGCTCTGATCAAACACCGAGAGAGGCTGTGCCCGGCACCAGGCACAGCAGCGCAGGCCCGCTGTGTCTGCACGTGTGTGTCTGTGTGTGTGTCTGTGTATATGTATATGTGTTTGTGTTTGTATGTGTGTGTGTGGGGGGTTTACTTTGTACACATGCATTCACGCCGCGTTAGGCAGGACCCACGGCAGACCCCTGTTAAAAGCACTCAAAAGAAGTCGGCTATCATCGGCCCGCACAATAAGTCCTATTTTGTAAAGGCGCGTGCCATTAAACATCTCCAGAAGGCATCTTAAAATCCCTGCCTGTGTAATTTCCCTGTCTGCACACGCTGCCATTACGTCGGACAGGGTCTCGGCTGACCAGAGAGGGCGATGGGTGGGATTGTCACGCGAGCGCCGGCGTAATATTGATTGCCGCATCGGGTTGGCATCACAATCACAGGCGGGGGGCTTTTTTTTTTGTGTCAAGCCTTTTAATGCCAGGCGGGGGAGAACGGAAGCAGAACTAAAGCGCCGCTTCCCAATGTGACAGCCCCCCGAGTGAAAGGCCTCTTTCTGGGGGGGGGGGCTTGCCAAGGAGATGCTCTAAAGCACTGCCTCTGGGATACACACACACACACACACACACGCGCGGCCCGACACCTCTCAGCCTGCATGCACACACGGCGAGCGCAGCCGCAGACCTACAATTACCTTTGACGCTAAAAGTCCTTGAATTTAATCCAGTGTTGGTGAGATGGAGAGGTGGTGTTTTCCCCACCCCGTGTTCCAGCCCCTCTCTTCAGGGCCTAAATTATCGCTCCAAATGGGATCTGGTGTCGTGTTGCCTCGCCTCTTTCCACTCCATTTAATCAAGTAATGAAGTGACTCCCGGCAGCAGCGGGTCACGGGCCACTCCGGCCGCCGCCGCCCCCCCGGTTAAGTGCCGGCGGAGTGGGTGATTTCCCTCTAATGAAATATCAATATTTACATCTTCACTTCCAGCCCAGCGGCCGCGGCGCGGGGGTTCGGCCAGACACGGCGCGCTATTGACCAACATCAGGCCAGGCCTGTCTGCGCCCGCTCAGAGCCTCTCCTTCCACTCCACTGCTGAGTGCTCGTCGACCTGTCTGTCCGTCTGTCTGTCTCCGAAACCGGGGGAGACGAGCATGAGGGCAGGGCCGGCGGACGGATGATGATGATGATGATGATGATGATGGGGATGATGAGGATGATAACAAGCTGGACTTCTTCCTTTGTTTGGACTGACTCAAGCCCCGCCCCCATCAGACAACCCCAACAAGTCAACAGAAGATGTCTTTTGTTTTGGGCTTGGAGGAGTACATGTTAAGCACATGCATTGTGCGGATTAATTGCACAATAAACCGTTAAGGAACATCGTTATGAGTGGGGCGCCCGAGGCTAACGCTGACCAATTAGATCCAGCGATTCTACTTTTTACAATCCAACACAAAAAACACTTTAGGGCTGGTGGGAACACCACCGCACCCTACATCCTCTCTCACCCTTTCTATTTTATCTGTCCCCCCGAAGGAACCTCCCCCTAACCATGAAGCAGAGGGGGGGGGGGGGTGGCACCGACGCAGCCCCCAGACGTCTGCGTCGGAGAGCCCTCACACAGATCAATCAGAGCGGCCGTTTCATCTGCCACGGCCCCAAAATGAAATGCCGCGCATTTCTGTTGAGCTCGGAGTTCATATTCTATTAATTTATTATTGTTTCCCTCTCCCCCAGGGCCATTAGCAGGGGTAATAAAAAGAGATGTAATTACGAGGCATAGTACCCCACCCAGACCCACTACCCCCCAATCCCTCCTCCAGCTGCAGCCCAGTCGTAACTCACCCTCAATCAGACGATGGAGCAGACACAGAGAGAGAGAGAGAGAGAGAGAGAGAGAGAGAGAGAGAGAGAGGCTAGTAAGGTAAAAAAAACTGAGGGAGCGGGAGATATAGGCCAAAGAGGAGGAGGGGAGATAAGGGAGAGGAAAGGAAAAGGGAAAAAAGGAGAAAGAGTGGATGAGAGGGGAAGACAGAGAGAGAGAGAGAGAGAGAGAGAGAGAGAGAGAGAGAGAGAGAGAGAGAAATAGCGGGAGAGATAGAGAGACAGGGAGAGAGAGAGAGAAGGAAGGGAGTCATTTTGGCTGGACAAGAGCAGATCTATCACAGCCCAGCTATCAGAAGGACAAGCTGGCCCTGAAGTCTTCTAGCCGCTGGCAATCTCACCCCAGCCAAGTCAAGTGCTCTCCCGGCTCTCGTTGGAGAGAAACCGGCTCTAACAGGACACCGTGGGTTTAGCTCATCATTTTTATTCCTCTTTTACTTCAGCCTGGGCTGAATGATCGCGTTGCCATGAGCTTATTTTTATATCAAGGGATCTCCTTTAGAGGCTAACCCTCTGCAGGAGGACGAGAATAAAAAGAGGCGTGCGTCTCTGATGTGTTTGGGCTGCCTCAGATCACACAGGGATTCTAGCAGGAATAAAACGTGTAGCGGATTCAGGAATGAGGCAAAAATACAGAGCAGATTGATAACTGTGTGTGTGTGCTTGTGTGTAATTATTGCTTCTGTGGACATGATCATGCATACACATTTGCCAGCGTGTGTGTGTGTATATGATCACGTGTGTGTGTGTGTGTGTGTGTGTGTGTTCATCTATAAATGTGTGTGTGTGTGTGTGTGTGCACGTGTGTGTGTGTGTGTGTGTGTGTGTGAGTGTCTTGCCGCTGCCCACTAGGATTCTTCCTGGATCTACATGGCACTATTGGGATGATCCAATCAATAGCAGCCTGGTTATAAATTGCTTGGCTTGACATCAATTATTTGACCTGAACCCCGGGCCCACATACAAAGAGCGGCGGCTCACTTTGCTGTGAATACTGACAAGAGGAAGAGGCTTGTTCGGTCAATACAAACTAGCTTCAGTGGATGTAAAACAGCCCCATGATTGACAATTAATCTTGTGTTTCTTTTCTTTTTTCAGCAGCGCTGCTCACTTTCAGAGGGCTCCGGTTATCGGCCGTCTCTCAACACGATAACGCCCGTTAGCTTAGCACGCGGCTTCAGCGTCGTGAGGCTGAATGGCGATAAATACAGTAATCCCCTTGTCTTAATCTGCACCCTCTGACCTCCTGACCCCCGGCGGCGGGGCGCGGGCCCCTCCTGCCCTCCCCCTGGGTCCCGCCGCCCCCTGCTCTCAGGCCGTATATCTCCGTTCAGCCCCCGAGAGCAGGGCGAATCAGCCTTTAATCACGGCCATAATTACACATAATTTATCTTCTCCGCCACGCGGCTGCCGCAGCCTAATGAGGGCCAGAGCGCCGCTGATGATGTCTTAAAGGCACATTATCACCCTACTGACGACTGCTGCTGAAGAACACCGCGCACTAATAACCATGCACATACCGGAGGACTCCAGAAGCACCAAATCAACGCAGATTGGAGGCTCTCACGACGCCAGGCTACATCCAGACGACCCCATCGTTATGGTTCCCGGACACGTCAGGAAGAACCAGTCTCCCCCCCCCCCCCCCCACCCACCCCCCCACCCACCCAGCTCACATCTGCAGACGTCCCCTGTGTGCTCGTCCCCGACACCCTAACCTCCGCCCCCACCACCCTCCGCCGCCACCCGTCTCGATCTCCCGACCGCTTCCCCAACTGCCTCCCCCCCCCCCCACGACCCTCCCCAACCCCCACCTGGCTGGGCGCGTGCGGGGGGGGGGGGGGCGAGAGCCTAGCCTCCACCTGATTGCTCAATCTATCTCTATCTGCCACCCTGGCTGGGCATACGTCAGAGGGTAAATTGAATGTACTAAGGGCTGTCTGTTGGTGTCTATATTTAATAAAGTGCACTGATGAGCTGCTGATTTATTGCCCGGCAGTATTCACACTCTATTACAGGGAGATTACGCAGCTTGAGTGGGATCAGGCCCGGCAACACACTAAGTAGATTTCACAATTTAATGGCAAAGAGAAAACAAGGGGAGCGAGGACCAGAGGGAGTGAGTGTGGTGGAGGTGGTGGTGGTTGTGGTTGTGGTGGTGGTAGGGTGGGAGATGGAGGAGGGTGGGACGACAGGCGGGCTGGTGGTGGTGGTTTCGGCGGTGGGGGGCTTGAGCTGACACAAACACGACACCATACAAGAGGCGAGATCGCTCGCTCTCTCTTTAACATCGACGGCGGCGCACTAGCGGCTAACACGCTAGGGCGCAGGGCTGTCTGTCACACGGTGCGCAGATGAATAGAAATCCAATAAAGCGGGAGATGATGAATTTTCCCCATAGGCCAGTAATGAACAGAACAATGCAAACAAGGCCAGCTCATTATACTGTATTCATCTGGTCTAAATCCAATGGAGGAGGAACAGAAACAAATGCATAAACAACACGACGCGTCGGTTATGACAAGGAAACGCTGTGTCTCTTCAGAGGTTTGTTAAAGTGAAAGTAATTGGATGAAAATTGAATGAAAACATCTGAATATATCAATGTATTATTTGTCAACAGTAGACCAGTTCTACGGTTAGATTCCCCGCCAGTACAGTCATCTTTACGACGGCTCAGCAACTGGCGGCCATTTATACTCATTCTCTCACAACGATATGACAGTTCCCAGCTGAGAATCCCGTCCTGTTTAGGTGGTTGAAAACGAAAGAGAGGGACAGAGAGAGAGAGAGAGAGAGAGAGAGAGAGAGAGAAAGAGAGAGAGAGAGAGAGAATGCGAATAAGAGAACGAAAGAACGAGAGCGAGAGAACGAGAGAAAGAGAGATATGCAGTAGCAGGTGACAAACACTGGACAAACACGTGTGGTCATAGGACAAGTGGCATGCCCTGCCGAATTCACAAACATGCCATTCCCACACTCACACTTGAAAGGGTGGTGGTGTGTGTGTGTGTGGGGCAGGAGGGGGTCACATGGGTTAAAGACCCATACCATGTTACCCCCCTCCCCCTCCCCCTCCAACCCATAACAGTGCTGGACATTCAGAGGGATGACAGCAATGTGTGTGTGTGTGTCGGTGTGTGTGTTTAGTATGTGTATATGTTTGTGTGAGTATTTGTATGTGTGTATATGTGTGTTTGTGTGAGGATGTGTATGTTTTGTGTATATGTGTATATGTATGTACATTTATGTATGTGAGTATGTGTATGTGTGTATGCATATTTGTGTGTGCGTATGTGTATATATGTGTGTGTTTGTATGCGTGCGCGTCAGCGTGCACGGCGGGGGGGTATTAGCAGGTCCCGGTATATATGGAGAGGGTCTTGCATACTTGGTCCCCTGCTCTCTGAACCTCGCCCAGGACCCGGCGGGCCCGACGCCGGCACCGCTATGTGTGTCAAAGGTTGTTAGCACCTCAGGAACAACAAGCCATCTGTCAGCTAACATGTAGCACTGCCTTTAATGACACCCCCCCCACCCTCCACCCCACCCATCCCCGGGCCTGGAGTCAGCGCGTTATCCCCAGGTTCATGGAGCTATATGGAGAGACACAGCCAGAGCCTCGCCGGGTACCGAAATATCCTCCCCAGTAAACGATCAATTAATTTAGGATGGAATTAGAATGAGGGTGAGGGGGGGTGGGAACACGAAGGGGGGGAACACGAATGGGGAGAACCCGGGACTCGACTGGTTCACACCAGACAGCCACTTTATTAGGTCGAGGGGGGACGGAACTGGTGCAACGGCCTAATGGGTACTATTGAATTGAATTGAATTGAAATTAATTTATTATAATATAATATTATTGATATTAATTGTATCTTCTCTATCTGATTGTTTTTGCAAATGTAGTTCAAACAGAATAACACAAGGGAAGAAATAACTTGAAATATATAGAGTTATTGATTGTAAATTGAGTGGGTGACTCAATTAAACAGAGACAAAACGGCTGGTTTAGAACAGCATAGGATAAAGACAGCACTTTGCAAAATGGCTCAGTTTACTTCCAAATGAACGGTTGGTCTTCAGAATAATTCTGCCGAAGGCTGTGCATAAAAAAGAAATGTTTAATCTAAATGCAAACTGGGATTCTTTCTGCCCACTGCTTTTAGTCTCCCTTCTCCCAGTGGTGGTGGTGGAGGTGGGGGTGGTGGTGGTGGTGGTGGTGGTGGTGGTGCAGTAAGTGGTGGGGCAGGAAGCCGAGCCCCGGTATGAAGCCAGTGTGGTGGACTGCCCCAGTGTGGTGCACTGCCCTGGGGTGCTGTGGGTGCGTGGAGGGCAGCGTGTGGAGCCCTGCTGAGCCACTGAAGCGTCTCTGATCAGGTTCAGCCATGTACAACTCAATTATGCAGCCCGCCCATAGCCAGGGGACAGCCACCGTCCTCATACCAGTGTCACCACAGGGACAGAGAGACAGAGGGAGATACAGGGAGAGAGAGAGAGAGAGAGAGAGAGAGAGAGAGAGAGAGAGAGAGAGCGAGAGAGAAAGAGAGAGAGAGAGAGAGAGAGCCCGACCATAGCCAGGGGACAGCCACCATCCTAATATCAGCTCCACCACAGAGACAGTGAGATAGAGACCGAGACAGATAGAGGGAGAGAGAGAAAGAGAGCAAGAGGGACAGAGAGGAAGAGAGACAGGGAAAAAGATAGACACAGACAGAGTCAGAGAGAGAGAGACAGTGAGAGACAGAGAGAGAGAGAGACAGTGAGAGACAGAGAGAGAGAGACAGAGAGAGACAGAGAGAGAGCAAGAGAGAGCAAGAACATCCTGATTGTATCTTTAGATGACGTTCCAGTCCTTTGTTTTTTGTGCGTGTCTTTTGTGTCCCTGGGATGACACAGATTGCTGCTGATTAATCTACTTACAACCCATCATCTCCAAGGTAGCTTG
>NC_136948.1:12979687-12984687 GCF_949987615.1 Pollachius pollachius | reverse complement strand
GCCCCCAGCCACACCTAGGGGGTCCAGCAGCCTCTCCCTGATAATGTAAATGTCAAGCCGGTCTCATCATAACATAAGTTATTTATTATCTCATTATTTGATAAGAATGTTTCCATTTGTGGATGTCTTTTTCTATTCTATTAATTCTTTCGACATAGTTAAAATATTTCATCTGTGCCCGCTGCCATTTATTTGATACCGACCTGGGGAGGAGATATTTGGTTATTTAATGTAATTGTATGCAAACATGTGCATACCGTTGCGTTCCCTCTCTCCCCTCCCGGGACACGGATGCTCATGTCCTTGCGTCCGGGCAGCCAGAACACCCCCCCCAATATCTTCATCCTGGCGACAGGAGCCATCCCTTCAATTTGCTTCCCGTGCATAAAGTACCCCCCTACCCCCGTCCCACCCCCACCCCCAGCCCCGGCCTACCCTCCTAAGCAAATTCAGACTAAAGGGTGTAGTGGTGGTGGTGGAGGAGGAGGAGAAGCCCTCAATGAGACAGCGAAGGGGGGGGGGGAGGGGGTTAATTTGTCAGCCAATACGGCGTCCTCTGAGTGAACAAACAGCGGTGCGGTGTTAGTGGCGCAGGCCCAGAGCACTTCCTTGATGATTTCATCACTTTATAACAGGGAGGACGGTGTGAAACCCGGGCATTGTGCAGCCCCTGCAAATGAGCCCTAATACAATTTGCCCCCCGACAGTGGGAGCGCGCTGGAAGAGGATGAGTTTGGACCTGGCCCATGCGCCGCAGATTAGAGGTCGCCGGGTCCACCGGCGGCGTGGACCACCGTGCGGCGTGGACCACCGTGCGGCGTGGACCACCGTGCGGCGTGGACCACCGTGCGGCGACGCGACGAACCCGCCTCCGTCTCTCTCCGAAGGGAGTTCGGAGCGACGGATTTATGCATCAACCCCCCCCCCCCCCCATTTCCCCTTCCTTATGTTTTAGGGCTCATCCCGACCGGCCGAACCCCCCCCCCCCCCCGCGGAAGGCGAGACGGCGGTAAACGGCGTTGAATAAAGAGATTTTCTTCTTCGTCTCCTGCTTGTATGAATTATTTGATTCCCTAGAAACACAAATCTGATTAGGATTGTCTTTCAATTTCCTGACACTGACAACCCACTAACCTAATTACACGCAATTCCCAACAGTGGCTCATCCTTCCCAGCATGCACTTGGGAATCATCTTGATGGCAACTGCTTCCCTCCCCCCTCCTCCCCCAAAAATGTGATCTTAACGTATCATGTCACATCGAGAAGGTTTTCCGTGTTTCTCTCCCCTCTGCACATGTCTGCCTCTGGGGGGGGGGGTGTTCCGGAGTGTCTTCCTCGGCCATCTTCCTCATGATCCCGGGTTTAAGTGCTTACGAAACTTTCCAGTTCAGCTGTGATGACGACGGCTACTGTAGGCATGGAAAATTCCACGCGGCATTAATTGCGATGTCACCCCCTTATGTTCTCCCCCAATGTTCCCACCGCGCGGCTCTTGAGGCGCTTAGTTCTTGGCCAGGTGGACCCTGGCTCTCTGGCTCTCACACACACACAC
Source organism: Pollachius pollachius (assembly GCF_949987615.1). Lineage (NCBI taxonomy): Eukaryota > Metazoa > Chordata > Actinopteri > Gadiformes > Gadidae > Pollachius > Pollachius pollachius. The sequence continues at coordinate 12,983,134 of NC_136948.1, read as the reverse complement.
ACACACACACACACACACACACACACACACACACACACACACAGACAGACAGACAGACAGACAGACAGACAGACAGACAGACAGACAGGCCGACACACCGAGCCAGCCCGTCCTCCTCTGGGCTGGAGTCCTGTGGCGGCGGCCTCCCATCCAGCGCAGAGCCCGGCGCAACGGTTCCAAGGTACATGGGTGCCTCTTTTAATTAGAACAGTCCCGGCCATAATTAACAGATGCTGACAGGAAATCCGAGCCTCTGCACAAACCTGTCTGGTTTCTCGCGCGTGGGCCAAACGGGGTCAGACGCTGGAAGCACGAGGACGAGGAGGAGGAGGGAGGAGGATGAAGACGAGCCTCACCGCTCCGTTTCATCGTTCGTTCACTCCCTCATCCTGCGCCGTTCTCCGCCACACGCTGGCGACGCGAGGCTTTTAGGAGGGTCCACGTGTCGTCGGCCCCCCCCCCCCCCCCCCTCTCTCCGGGCCCCCTGCGCAGCACACAGTAGTTGTGTGTTATCGGCGTGTGAGGAGGTCCCGGGGGCCACCTTACCCAAAGACAACTCGTCGTTTTTACGGCCGGCGGCGTTATGTGGTTCAGCGCGGGTGGAGTAGGGCGAGCTCGGGTGTCTCCTCTTCAAAGCGGGGTGCAGGGTGGGGGGGTTGAGAGGGGGCCCCTGCCAAGGCGGCTGGTATTTGTGCACGGATTAACACAGGCTGCGGGGCGGGGGCTGAGGCCAGCTGACCCAGGGCTCCTCTTTCTCTCCAAAAACAATAATAATCCCCCTCATAGCGCACTCCTACAAAAGGGCCTGTCTTCACTCACTTTGTGTGGTCGGGGGGGGGGGTCCGCAGCAAAGGGGCCCGCATGTTGAGCCGCTCACCTGTTCCGGCTCTTTCTCCCTGGGGGAAAGTGTCAGCGTGTCTGGGATGGCTGGCCATGCCAAGGGGGGCTTAGGCGGACCCTATTTTAGCTGGGAAAATCAGAAGGCCACATGGCGAAGGCACGGTGAACCCGGCCTTTCAAGGCCGCCGGACCGCTAAACTGCCGTCAGCACTATTTCCGAGGGGGCCCGCTGTGTTGCCAGCTTGGCGTGCTCGTGAGCGCATCGCAGCGTTTTCAATCACGAGTGGCGATGAGCAGGCCGCGGCGGAAAAGCGGTCACACGCCTGCTGACGCCACCGACACACACACACACACACACACACACACACACGACACACCACTGATCCCTGCGCAGCCGGACCCCCGGTTTACGTGCTTCATTTACAGGTCAGCTACATCACTTACTGCTGCTGCTGCTTCATGGCTAGCAGCACATGACATGCTGTGTGTTGTACATCTCAGGAACCAGAAGCCCTACGGAGTTCAGAACGCGTGGAGCGTTTCAGTGCAGAGGAACACTGTTTGGTATTCTCTAACTATCAGCGGTTATACGGGAGGGGGCTGTGTATAATCGCTGATAGTTAGCGGATACGCTAACTAGCAGCGATTATACGGAAGGGGGGCTTTGTCAATTATTCTATAGCCATTAGCTCGTCCTAGTCTTGTTCTTGTCCGTGCATGCGCGTGCGTGTCCATGTGTATCCGAGCCGGAGAGAGACAAGACACCCCGGTGCAGAGAGCCACCCGGTCGCTCCGACGACGTCAATGTAATCTCTCCAATGTATCTGGCGCGCTTGCTCTCTTGCTCTAAGCCCTGATCCGTTTCCATTGATCAGAGGGAAAACCTGTTGGCCCCTGACATTTGATTCTTCTATTGATCACTTCCTTCCTTTATACAGTCACGAGAAAGCCCAGCGACTCAACCCTGCTGGTCTGGGCCAGATCTCGGTGTAAGCGGACCACCGCTGATCTTTGGGAGATCATTCCCACAAATACACACTTACACAGGCTTACCTCCACGCACACTCAAAACTCATGTCAGTGTTTAGTGGTGGTTTCGGCATGCTGGATCAGTGGCTGTGGCGACTTTGCTATTGCCTACAATACCAAGAAAATCTAAAGCTCATTCTCTGCAGTTTTCTGTCCATGTTTGTCCGAAATTCCCTTCCACAATGAGTTCTCTGATGAGCAGGAAAGCATTCAGACCAGGGGTCCAAAGAGTGTGTATAATTCGGGAGGAGGTGGGGTGGGCGGGTTGCACCTTATTGAAGCGGTTAAGTTATAATTAGGTGATTTTTCCGTTGAGATAGAATGTGACCTTTCTGGAGTAACGAAAGAAAGTGGCAGCCCCAGTCACATGCGCGCTGGTGATGGCCGCCACCCCCAGCCCCCCTCTCCCCCACCCGCCCGCTCGGACGCAGACGCGGACTGCGCTCCGAGCGGGCGGAGTTGAGCCCTCCAGCTTCACGGAGCTTACCGTGGGTACCAACCCACGTGGCTCTCTCTTTCCATCCCAACCCATGGCACTTGAAAGGCAACAGGCCTCCGTAGGAAGCCAGTGCAGAAACCAATGCGCCGACACCAAAGGAGATTTGCATTGCATTTCCTCCACCGAGCGGACAGCGTTTTACACGGCACGCATTGGGTGTTGGTATCATCAATTTGCAAAGGCGCTGATGGTATCCCCGCTCGGAAGGGGACGTCCATCGGTGAGGTATCATTGGCTGCGGAGTGGCCGTGGTGGTGACAGCTACTATGCTAAACACAAGGCTCATTAGCATGCTGGGGATGTGCCGCATATACATTAGGAGCGTGAGCCCTAACTCTGCATATTCCAGTGCGGCGTTCCTTTTTATTTATTTTTCCGCGCTGACCATGACGCTGGTCATCCATCTACAGCCCTGACTGGATCTTTTTTTGGTCGCGAGTCTCTTATTCCCCCGGCATGATATATTGGCATACATTTTTCATCAGATAGTAATGCGATTACTCTGTCTTTCTGGCACTGTGTCTTTATCTGGCTGCCCGCAGTACCGGAGGATTCTGTTACTGTGTGGAGATCCATACGGCCTGTCTGTGGCTCCCACTAGGAGACATAAATATACCAATGTATAGATTTTACTCCACACATGAGGAAAACCAGGGGAAGTACAAATATAAACAGATTTGTTCTACATATTATTTTTGTTTTGTTGTATAATATCCCGACACCCATTAATAAGTGATAGTGTAATTTAACATCAGGTTAGTCACCATTTTGTTCGTCATCATCATTAACAATTCAAGTAGCTTCTTCAGATGGGCCCGACCGTGACGTCTGATCATTCTACAGTAGCCGTGTGTGATAAGCCTAACAATATCACGGCACACACCCTGCTGTGAGCGATGGAGACACTCTGTAAAGCAGAACACCCACATGACCATCGGTCAAGGAAAGCAAAGTAATGAAAATATGTTTCTGCACCGGGGCGTCTGTGCTGCTCCCAGCGGAGTACTACCTCCTCCATCAGCACACACACACACACACACACACACACACACACACACACACACACACACACACACACA